>NC_090812.1:136758165-137061915 GCF_000390325.3 Nicotiana tomentosiformis
TGTGTACCGACCTTTGAACGGCTCGAAACTAGCCAAAAGCAACTCAAGAACATTAAATAATGCCAAAGGAAATAAACCCCATCGATAAAGGTCGAGTTTTTAATCAAAAGCCCAAAGTCAACCAAATAGTCAAACCCGGGCCCACAACTCAGAACCCGACAAAACTCATAAAATCTGATAACCCATTAAATTACATTCCAACCATATTAGTTTTACTCAAATCCGACTCCGAATGGATGTTCATAACTCAAAAATGTACTTTACAAAACTTTAGACAACTCCCAATTTCTCTTTCAAAATCATCAATAAAATACCAAAATCAATGTTGGATTGACGAAATATAATCAAAACCAAGTAGGAAACACTTACTCCAATACATGTAGTGAAAATCGCCTCAATCTGAGTTCCATAGCTCAAAATATGTTAAAATATCCGAAATCTTCAAAATAGAGTACTTTATACACTGTTCTAGGGGTACCCTTCGCGGTCATAAACCTCGCTACCATGATTACAAAATTTTCCATGACAATCTTTACCCTATGCGATCGCGGCCATTTCCCCGCGATCGTGATGAACAAACATCCATAACCCTTCCCAAACTCTTCTTAGACAGCCTATAGTATATCATCCATAACTTTTTGTACATAACTCCGAATGACATATGGTTTGACGTTCTGAAAACTAGACACAAAAGGCTACAACTTTTATTTTTGTATCATCACCAAATTCCTTATAAATTGCAAGATATAAGCTTCCAAAAAGGGTTAGTGACAGCAAAATTTCCTCTACGCGATCGCGAAAATGCTTCCGCGATCGCGATTCACATGCCCATTTTTCCCATTTTATTCTTCGCGATCGCGGCCAATTCTACGCGATCGCAATGTTCGCCCATGTAGCCAAAATCCAGCAGCTAAAAAGGGCCTAAAAATGGTCCAAAACCACCCCAAAACTCACCCGAGCCCCTCGGAACCCCGTCCGAACATACCAACAAGTGCCAAAATATAACACGGACATATTCGAGGCCTCAAATCACACATGACAACATCAAAACCACGAATCATCGATCAAGATCAATGTGTTAAGTTCATAAAATTTGAACTTCGAGCCAATCATCTGATTCAAGCCTAACCAATCCGGAATGAACCCAAATTGTGCATACAAGTTCCAAATGACATAACAAGCCTATTCCAACTCCGGGAACAACAATTCGAACCCGATATCATCAAAGTCAACTCTCGGTCAAACTTATGAACATTCAAAACCTTCAAATTTTTAACTTTTACCGATTAGTGTTGAAGCCTTCTAGAAATATCCAAATACAAATCTGGGCATACGCCCAAGTCCAAAATCACTATCCGGGCCTGACAGAACCATCAAAACTCCAATCTGAGATCAAATACTAAAAAGTCAAACTTGGTCAACTCTTCAAACTTAAAGCTTCCTAGTTGAGAATCATTATTCCAAAAATAATTCTGAATCATCCAAAAATCGAAACCGACAATACACATAAATCATAATACATCGTACGGAGCTTCTCATGCCCTCAAACCACCGAGCGAAGTGCAAAATCTCAAAACGACTGGTCGGGTCGTTACATCCTCCCTCACTTAAACATACGTTCGTCCTCGAACGTGCCAAGAGTCGTTCCAAAGCCAACAAATCGCCGTATAATCTTACCATGCATGAACTCAGGGATGATCCCATGTCACTCCAATCCATGTAGCCTGACAACACAACATAACTAAAGATCATTACTTTAACCTTAGTCCGTAAGACTTAGAACAAATTTCCAACATCTAGAGTTCCTTACAAGACCTGAATCTCGCATCTACACACTGTATAAGTCTGAACAAGCTGCATCAAGTCATTAGCATAACCCAAGATGTAATAGCATGATATACCACATAACTCGCCTACTCGCAGCATTAATTCCCGATCACAGTAGCTGCTCAAAACAAACACAATACCGGTAATAAACCTCATATCAAATAAACCCATCATTCAAAATCTTCGTACACTGCCGATGATGAAAGAAATATACAGAAACGCATAACCACCCATCAGATTAGCAAGTCATGGAGCTCTCTCGCCCCAACCAGAACCATAGCTCAAATTCTAAGCCGACTTTGGATATTATTCTTCCAAACATACCGTTATAAAATCCAATGATGCCCATTCTAGGTCTAATGACCTCATCTCATCACACACAACCATTCTATTGACATGCCACACCAATACAACTAACGCCACTACCGTGCAATCTATACACCAATAAAAACAATTCAAATATGGAAAATAACTCAAATGAGAGAACTGTCCCGCAAGCTCAACAAGTACCACCACAACACAATGCTATGAACCCATCACACATAGTAGGGTCAAGACACACGAATCCAAATCAAAAGATCATATCCCAATGTAACACAGCTTCAATGCGTGGCCCCATCCAAACACTGGTCCATATGATATACCTCAAGCCACAATGCTCTAAATCAATAACCACACGCAATTCAATATCAAAATACATGAAGTGCATGATCATAATCATGGAAAAATGGATAACACAATATACCACAAATAGGAAAGACCATAACCAAGGCACAATCAGCCATTCAACACCCAATAACCATGTCACTCGAATTTCATCGCACGGCCTAAACAGAAACGCATCTAATGTGCAAGTAACCAACAGATCACAACCCATTGTAGCATAGAAGAGTAACACATAGAACATATCAGATACGAATAAGATTTATTCTAATCGAATGGTACATCCCTCAACAATAGCAGTACGGAGTCAATCAATCCGACCCGGTGTAGAATACACATCCTTATTAGGCCTACCAATGAGGCCCCTAATTAACTCCGGTCATCCCCAAATGGATAAATAGCCCTCCAAAATTCTACAATGATCTAACCATAACACGTACCACCATCTAGTTAACTTCTGCCAAATCTTCATAGTCAACAACCCCGAAACAATCTACTTCGGAGAACTCCCAGTCTCCAAATCCATAAACATATGAATCACTATAGCCGATCCCAACTCCACCATCCGAATGTCTAACACATATCTCATACATAATCATCCCACGAGGAATACTTCTATAATTCGTTTGTGCCACATAGCAAAATCTAAACATCAGCAGTCGATCAACCAGGAGAGTAACGCAATACCAATGAAGCATGCATAAGTCAAAACACATTGAGCCTTCTGAAATGTGCACCCTCAGGCATTACCAAGTGGTAATAGCATTCATCGAAACATCAAAAACCGTCCATGCTGTCTAAGAATTCATGACCTTCCCTTCAAAACTGAACCACCACCTTGTATATGCAAATCTCAATTCCATAGGACGCACCGCATCTATCGTGCCATCGTATGAAAAGCACAAAAATCTCATTATCAACTCTGAGTGACCAGCAGAATACATACCCGATCACTCAAAAACCTTCCATTTGATCCCTTCTAGGAGAAATTCATAATACTCAACATGCTCCTCATGCCGGTAGGAAATATCCATCTCAAACCGATGTAGAAACCATCGAGAACTCTTTGTAACCCATAACCAAGCCATTGTAACCGAATATCGCTAACTCAACCAAGCCACACAGGTCACCAAACCCAAGAATATTACCATAAAACACCTGTTGAGACTCACCACATCATAAGCACCTAAAGAACCGATCATATTTGTTACCGTATTGATCCAACCTACTACCAAGTTGTCACATTTCTCCTAGTTCCTTTCGAATTACCCTCAAGTTGATAATTCTCCTTGCTAGAACACCACGATCCTTACCCAAAGCTCACCACAAGAGATCCTAGAATAAAACCACACCGCCCTAAGGCCCATAAGCCGATGTATTCCCTCTTACGCACCCTAAAAGTACCACAACTGAGACACCCACTCTGAAGAGACCTTCTGTGAATCTAAAGCCGTTTTTTCACCTTCCTATTAATGAAATACAGAATCCATAATAATATAGAAATACCGCGAGTCTCGACACCATCCAATGTAAATCTCAGATTTTGGCCATATAAAAATTCGAAAAATTCTCAATTGCTACATATAAATCTCGAATCCATTAGAACCTTCTCGAGAGTCGTCCACTATGCTCAAATCTCAATTGCACCCAAATGGGCCAAATGACCTGTGCCCCATTAGCACGACAATACTAAAAGAAGTAACCCTGCCTTAATGCAACCGAGCAAATTCCTACTTCATGCGCACTACATCCTTCACGAATAACAACTCAATCATTCCATGATACCCATATACCCATAAAGTGTAATACACTATGCATTCAGAAATTTCTTTGCTTAAGTCATCCTCAAAACCAGCCTCTACAAGTCATAACTAATCCACAAGTATGCCTCAGATCGAATTCAATACAACACATAACCATGCAATCAAATCGTCGATAGCAAACTCCCCCACTTGGCTCAAATCCATAGAGCAAAACACTCGATAACTTACAATGCCCATACTATATTACTACCATAATACCGCAGTGAGATTCAACTAAATCCGTCAGAAGCTCATGTAACACAAACCATATAATATCTCAAATCATCTGCTAAGCTCGCATTCATCCTTATGATGGTCGGGTCAACTCTCTCAACTAATCCAAACTCAAATCGCAACACCTATACCCACTGGTAGAAATAAAAGCTTCCACGCAACATCATAAGGATCACACATCAATAGATAACCCCACAGGTGATAACCTACCTCGTTAGCCTCAAATTGATATCTCTTTATACCCTTTCACAACCACAACTACTATGCAATCACTTAATCTTCCTAAGTCTGAGCTCATCAACAAGACATGAAGGTTTTTGTGACTGAACTTTTATACAACTTCAAAACATCTGAACACACCCCGCAGTCACATCCTACTCATCGTATAACCATCCAACCACTCACTAGCCACCAGTCCCACTCATAGGGACACCACTGGACGTAGAAGTCCAAAAGCACATGCTCACATAACTAAAACTATCGAGCCTAAGTTGTGGTCCAAACCGGGCCTCAAATTCTCCAGACTGGCTCATCACCAAAAGGTAGAAAACACATCTCGCACCTCATCCATGGAATCACAAGTTGTCGATACACAACTAATATTGAGCGCTCACATACACATTTGAGTGAGTGAAAGGAATTCAAAGAGGTATGCTTCAAGCTAAATTAATGCTGCACGACGAGGAAAGAAAGATGGGAAGTTTATCCTAAATGGCCTGTAGCCTCTTGAATATAGGTATGGACGTCATCATACCGACATGCAAAACACTACTAGACACTTGCTCATGACTCGTAGAACCTATGAACCTAGAGCTCTCATACAAACTTGTCACGACCTAAAATCTAATTAGTCGTGATGGCACCTAACCTAAACCGCTAGATAAGCTAATTTAATAATAATCCAATTTAAAATGAGATTTACTGAGAAAATAATGATGAAATAACTAAACTTTTATACAAATTCCCAAGGACTGGTAGTACAAGTCATAAACTTCTAAGATTTAGAGTTTTTAAAGCTGGTATGAAATAAATACATCATCTGTTTGAATTATAGATGAACACATTAATAATTCTAAAGCTACCAAGAACAAGAGACAGCTATGACTAGAATGCAGGTACATCTTTAATACCAGCTCCCTTCATACACAGCAACATCAACTCCAAAATCTGCACGCAAGGTGTAGAAGTGTAGTATGAGTACAATCGACCCCATATACTCAATAAGTAACAAACATAACCTTAGGTTGAAAGCAATGATGAGCTTGGACAACGGTCAAAGTCCAACACCAACAGCCAAGAACAACTCCTAACAGTAAAATGAAAACAGTACAAGTAATACTCAAATATATGTTGCTCAGCTCATTCATAGTTACGGAAAATGTAAGACCCCGTAAAATTATATCAAGAACCCGAGGTTTGTGGTGCCGAGATAGGCTAATGTGTAAGGCCCCGTGAACTTCTATTGCTAATTTGAGCAATTTCGAGCTTAAGAATACAATTTAATTTAGACCTGAACCACATGAGAATTGCTGGAGTGGAAAAAGTTATTTGGATACTTAGGGATAATTATTTTATTAATATTTGAGTGTTGTAATAATGGGGAATACTTGGATGTTAATTTTAAAGCAATAAAACTAAAGAAAATACAGTGATCTATCTCCCCAGAGTGTAACTATAACATAGAAGGGAAGCAAAAAATTTTAGTAAACCAGTGAGCTAAAGCCTTATAGCACAGAGATAACACTAGTGGAAAAGTACTGTACCTGGGCCTACGGGGAGAGAAAAATAAAAGGATTTCAAGACTAGGGCTTTTCTCTCCGTCACCCATCCGAACAAGGCTTCCAATACACACTTAAGGTGAGTTTTTTAAGTGTTGATTTATGATGATTTCACTTCTCAATCACTAGTTAAAATAAGGTTCTGATTGGATTCCATACGATTTCTTCAAAATCTCAAGAACACCCCAAAAGTTGACTTTCACGATTTGGTCTACAAGAGGTAATCTTTCACCCTTAAACCTATATGCATGGATTGTTAGTGAATATATGAGCAAGGAATAAGTACTATCACTTATGAGATGGTGATTGGAAGCCATAAATACTTAAACTAGATTATGGGTGTTGTAGAGATTTAGTAATTAGTTAACTAGTATAATTTGGTGGATGTGAGTTTATTGATGATTATAGTGGTGCTAAGAAGGTAGTTAATGGACAAAGGATGTTGTTGTATCTCTTGTTGGTGGTAAGGAGTGATTGTTGGATGAAGAAACTGTAACACCCCGGAAAACGTTGAAGAACTTAAGTGTAAAGCCCGGTAAAATTCGCAAAGAAAATAATGTTTCATGGTGCCGGACTAGGATTCCAAGCTCGCCGCGGCTCGGACCTTTTGGGTTGAACAATACACGAGAAAGTAAAGGAAAATGTTTGGCAGAAATGTGTATTTCTGCGGTCCATTATGCGACCGCAGAATCACTCTGCGGACCGCATAATGATCGTAGAGTGAGGCAGTTAATTAGCTCAGTTGGAAGCAATTATGCGGTCGACTATGCGACCGCATAACTGTTATGGGGTGTACTATGTGACCGCATAACTGTTATGCGGACTGCATAGTGACCGCAGACTCAGGCAGATTTTTGGTCATTTTGGACACCATTTATGTGACCGATATGCAGTCCACATAACCATTATGCGGTCGCATAGGCGACCGCAGAACCTGTTCCGGAGCTTCATTTATGGGTTTTTATAACCCGACCCTACTTCGTTAAATATACGCAAAGGGCCATTTTTGAGCAAATATTCTGATGTTTTAGAGAGAAGGGAGAGTGTTTTAGAGAGAGAGAAAACCCTAGGCTAATTATTCATCAAGTCTTACTCAAGTTTTGGAAGATTAACAAGGAAAACCCACAAGTTCTTCATCTAAGAGGTAAGGTTCCAAACCCTAATTTTCAATTTCGAATTTGGGTAGAAGATGGTTGATTAGGAGTATGATTCATGGGTATGAGAGTATTATTTATACATAAATGTACCAATAAGAATTGTGGGAGGATTGTTGAACTTAAATAAGTAAGGATTGGGTTGTGGAGTGAAGGAAATCTTGTAGAAGAACCTTGTGGTTAAATTTGCACACCTAATGTTTGATAAAATGCTCAAATGAGTTGAGACCATGAATATTTTTCTAATTATGGTTCAATTTTGTTGTGTCTCAAAATAGATTGGGATTGCTAGATTTTTTGGAACGTTGTAGTAATTTAAGGAAAGCTCAATTGAGGTATGTTGGCTAAACTTTCTCTCTTAGAATTGAATTCCATAATGTTTCCGTGAGTTTCAAAGTATGGGTTGCGTATTAAAATGTGGTGGCTTGAATCGTATTTCAAATGAAAGCTAGTATGCCAAATTGTGTGAGAAAATCTCAATATTCTTCAGACTCTTAATTGTTCATATGTGTACCTAAAGTCTTGATTGGGAATGTCTTATTATTGATAACCTATAAAGATGGTTGTAAGTGAAATCAGTGAATTGGGGATATAAATTGTGGCCAACGTGCCAATAGTGAAAGGTATACTTGTGGCCAATGGCGCCGATGTAATGAAATAATGTGAGAAAGATTATGAAATGAGCTTTGACTCAGCTATTCCAAAATTGACTTCGACAATATAATCGGCTAAAAGTTTATGTTCTCAAGTGATGCTCATATGTGGCTATTTTAGCTAATGCTATGCTTTGTAAGTAATTTTCAATGTGCCTTGCATTCTTACATATTCGTGAGTGGAAAATGTGTATGATTTTAATTTGTGCTTCGATTGCTAATCATTTTACTATATTTATTGGAAAGAAATCGATTATGTTTAAAGCCTTCATTACTAATGATTTTAAAGTTGTAATTTTCGGAATATTCTACTTGTTGATAATTTTGATGATGATCTATGAAAGGGAAGAAATGAAAGTGTGGAATATAAAATACGGCCATTGCGCCATGAATAAAGAATCATATGTATGGCCAAGAGAGCCAATGAAATAATAATGTTGTAAGTGGTTGAAAGTACGGAGTAGGTGATATGTGATGTGAAAGGTTATGAGATGTACGTATTTGTACTTTTGTTTCCAATGTGTTATGAAACCCTATGGACGGTCTATGAAACGCATAAGTACATTGTGTTATGAAATCCTGTGGATGGTCTATGAACGCATATGTACATTATGTTATGAAATCCTGTGGACGGTCTATAAACGCATAGGTACCTGATGATATGAAACTTTCTGGACGGTCTATGAAATGCATAGGTACATTATTTTATGAAATCCTGTGGACAGTCTATGAACGCATAGGTATATTATGATATGAAACCCTGTGGACGGTTACGCATATGTACATTGTGTTATGAAATCCCGTGGACGGTCTATGAACGCATAGGTACATTGTGATATGAAATCTTGTGGACGGTCTATGAACGCATAGGTACATTGTGTTATGAAATCCATTGTGATATGAAATCCTGTGGACGGTCTATGAAACACATAGGTGCATTGTGTATAAGAGGTATAGATGTACGATATGAATAAACACTATGGACGGTCTATGAAATGCATAAGTGTATAATATGATATGTGAACACTATAGACGGTCTATGAAATGCATAAGTGTATAATATAATATGTGAATACTAAGGACGGTCTAATGAGACACATTATCAATGCAGACATTAGGTGCCCCTTTTGTTGTCCTTGTTTGTACAGGTTGTTTTGATTACATTATATTATGTGTTCCACGTATAGATCATATGGGCATTCTATTTTGAAAGAGGATTTATAGCTATACATACTAGTGCTATTTGATAGTACTAACGTCCCTTTTGCCAGGGGCGCTGCATCTTTAATGGATGCAGGTGGTTCTACAATAGGAGGCATTGATCAGTGATAGTAGTACACTCCTTTCAGCATATTTGGTGAGCCCCACTTCATTTAGGGGTCATGTATCTTTTGTTTCTCATGTACTTTGTGGTTGAGGTATAGCTGGGGCCTTGTTGCCGGCATTTCTATATTACTCTTCAGTTGTACTTAGAGGCTCCGTAGACAGGTTGTGGGTGGTATTTGATGTTGGGAATTGGATTAGAACTGTTGGTATTTGGCAACATGTTTTTCATTAAATCTATAAACTCGTACTATGTTGGAAATATTGAATGATGCTGTTAGTGGGAATGAAATGGAAGCGGTTAATGAAATCTCTTCAGTATTTGATTAACGGAGTACATCTCCTCTTTATTCACGATTGGGTAGAATGAAGTCTAACAAGCTTGCTATGTCGGGTTCACTCGGTTGAGCACCGGTTGTGCTCCTCGGTTTTGGGGCGTGACAGAAACACCATTACTAGAGGTAGTTAAATGCTATGCACTCTAAGTGTTTGACAAAATACCAAAATGACCAAAAACCTAGAAAGTTTTACTAATATTGGTCCAATTGAATTTTGTTGATGTAGATTGAAGTTGTAAGAGTAGTGGGTGGTTTTAATATCACTAAAGGGCTGAATCAAAGTATGTTGGCTAAACTTCTCTCTTGGAATCGAATTTCATGATGTTCCCGTAAGTTTTAAGTATGGTTGGCCCAAGTTCCTAATTCCCATGTTCCGAGTTATCCCGTACAAATGTTACTAGTCCAAATAAACTTGTGTTGAAAGATACGTACTAGAAATGTGTACCGAATACTCCTGTCATATTGTGCTCTTCTTCGGGAATGTATTCCAATGTGACCAATGTGTCAGAATATTATGATTTCAATCATGTTTTTAATTGCAAGTTGTTATGCCCAATTATGAAAGAAAACTTAATGCACCTAAGACCCCTAGTGTTCATATTCATGCTTAAGGTATTGATCCTGAATGCTCTTACTGTTGATGACCTAAAAATAGGCTTGAAAGTGAAATAACTAAAGTGAAATATAAAATGTTGCCATGGTTGTTGTAGCTAGTGCATTTGATTTGAATTCGTGTTTAAATCGTAAATCACCATGCCCTCCTTTATAAATATTTTCAATGTGATTTGAGTTCTTACGTACTCAAGAGTTAAAATTTTGTATTGCCCTTTTGTGAAGAAGTATACAAAAAGATACGGTGTATTACTCGGTTATGATTTTTAACTTGTGTTGTGATTACAAGTCATTGTACTCCATATTTTGAAAAAGGATCTAATGTATTTAAAGCCTTCATTACTAATGAACCTAAAGTTGTGATTTCCGGAATATTCTATATGTTGATGTTTTATGGTGTTCCTTGAACGTAAAGAAAAGAAATTGTGGAATATGAAATACGGCCACTGTGCCATGAATAAAGAATCTCGTGAATGGACAAAGGAGCCATGGAAATATTGTTGTTGCGAGTGGTTGAAAATACTAATGATAATTTATACAATGTGAAAGATGATGAGGTGAATATATTTGTATTTATGTTACCTTTGTGTGCAAAAACAAAAATATTTTTGGGAGTATAATTAGCAAATCGAGGAAGAGTGGGTCATAAGGCCCACACCCGAAACTACACATGCTGGTATAGGGGTGGATTGTGGTGGATTGTGATTATTCCCCCTATTACGGATGAGATTGATGTTAGCTGTGAATTAGAAAGTCAACCAACACGGCATATGTGGGAAGGCGGCCTAGATGATCGGGTGGAGATCGTACGCCATGTTGCGCACATGGTGGTACTACTCTTGGTAACACCTATTTTTTCGCATCACATGTCAAACCACATTGCCCATGAGGAGATGGACTAGACGATCGGACATGATCGGAGCCTGTTCTAAAAACGTGATGGTATATCAGTGCTAATAATCTCCCAACCAAAAATATTATTATATTTTCGTATTTTGAAAGTTGTTATGTTTTAACTTGGCATTTGGATATCATTGATTGTTACTTGTTCCTTCCATTGTGTTTCCTCTTCTGATATTGGCGTCCTATTCCGAAAGAGGACATTTAGCTTTACATACTAGTACTATTCCACATGTACTGTTACGCGGCGCCTTCCTGAAGTTCCTTGGAAGGGCGACGTAAGGCTAGGCAACCGATGTCAGTACGGTTGCTGTCCGCCAACTGAGGTCCCCTCCGTACGCTAGACTAGATTGTCAGTGCCGTACGGGAAAACCAATGTCATGAGCAATTGAAAGAGAGCAGAAAAGAGAATTGAGAATGAAAGAAAGCTTGATTGCATTGAATGAAAGCTATTACAGAAAACAAGACGGTGTCGGGGGGGAGAGACACCAGTACAGAGAATTGTTTGCTTGCTTGAAAGTTTTGATTGCTTGGTCCCCCTTAATAATGCTTAAAAAAATAAACCAAAGTTACATGACTAGACCTATGAAAGCTGGAAAATCACACTTAAAGAAAATGCAGCAAAACTACTCTATATTTACAATGAAAAGGACTTAGTCTTCTACAAAGCAGCAGCAAGTCCGTTGGCAGCAACTTTGTCTTTAGCATCAGGGTCTGCGCGCGCGGCGCTGTCGGCTTTTGCCTGTGGCTGGGCGCTGGCGATGGCTATCGGTGGGGCGACAGAGGCACATGCGCGCTTGTCACTTGGAGCTGCCGAGACCACGGGGCCGACCGTGGCGACGGGCGTTGGGAGGCTGGCCAGGACGCCACGGGGCGCGTCCAAGGGATCATGGGGCATGGCTGGAAAGCCGCCCATGACAGTACTAACGTGTGGGTTGACTTTCCATTTGTCGAATCGAGGATGTAGGAAACCCTATGGTCATATTCATTCAAGGATATCGTAGAATAAGGTGGAGAAGGAAGTTAAGGGTCGCCAAGTGTTAATTTCGGGTGTTCGAAGTAGAGATTTAGAGTTGAAGAAAGTTATTATGTGGATTTCTAATAAAGGTAAAGTGAGTGTAGTCACATTAGGCCTTATGGGATCTTGAAGTAAAAAGGTAAAACTATGAGTATGATGTTTCCCCATCATTGTTCTCTATGTACCCGGTGTTTCATGTGTCTACGTCAAAGAAGGTAGTTGGAAATCCTTTGTCTATCATTCTGGTGGAAGCTATTGAAGGTAAAGTTAATGGGTAATTGGCTTATGAGAGGTACCTAATTGTCATCCTTGATTAGACAAGTCTGGATGTTGGGATTGCCTCTGTTAGAGTGATATGACGAAGTCTATAAGTCGAAGGGGTCACCTCGAAGGCCGAGGGTATTGTGGAAAGAAAATATTTTCACCTGGTTGTATATCAGATGGTTGTGATTTGAAAGGTCCTTTCTATTTGTTTTGATTTAAATATGTGCAGCTCATGTCCAGATATCGCTCATGATAATGTAATGCCGGTAATGTAGAGATTTGTGTTATTGATATATTGTGATGCTTTGCCGAGTTGTGGATGTGATGTTAGGGGTGGTTTTGGTGATTCTCTGGCAGGTGGATAATCCAAATATAGGGGAAACTCTGTCGAAGAGTTTGAACAATTTGGGAGTTAATCTAATTTGGGAGCTTGTGATATGCGAGAGAAGAGTTGTGTTATATTAGGAGTTTGGGGGCGGACTCCACTCCTCATTCGAGGATGAAAGATACTAAGCGGGGGAGGATGTAACGCCCTATAAAAATTTTAATGAACGGGGGATTCATCAGCGGGCAGCTTTGGTCCTCGTTAGCAGTCACTCTCTATTCAGTAGGTTTTGGTGAGCCTTACTCGACTCCGAGCCCGATGTCACTTGATGTTGTACATTGTGTTTTGAGGTATAGCCGGGGCCTTGTCGCCGGAACTTTCATATTACTCTTCGGTTGTACTTAGAGGCTCCATAGATATAGTGTGGGTGGTGTTTGACGTTGGGAATTGATCTAGAAGTGTTGATATTTTGGTAAACATTTTTTTCATCATATCTATAAACTTGTAATATTTTGGAAATCGTAAATGAAT
Source organism: Nicotiana tomentosiformis (assembly GCF_000390325.3). Lineage (NCBI taxonomy): Eukaryota > Viridiplantae > Streptophyta > Magnoliopsida > Solanales > Solanaceae > Nicotiana > Nicotiana tomentosiformis. The sequence goes on from NC_090812.1 coordinate 136,771,588, forward strand.
TTTTTTTGAGTAATGGAAAGAGAATATGGAACACTTGACTCTTCTATTGACTATCCCTTGTACTGATTCTTATATTGTTAATGGAAAAGGTTGGGTAGAAGGTATCTAGCAGGCTTGCTTGACCGGGGTATCTCGGTTGAGCACTAATTACGCTCCCTCAGGTCGGGGCGTGACAGAAAAATAAGCATGCTTCTCAGATATAACAGTGAAAACCATTTCTTTCACCGAAATCACAAAAATATGAGTAAATCGGAAAAAAACTAATTTTCCCAAAACTTTCAACAACAGATAAGATATTTCATTCTCAGATAGCATGAGAAAAGTACATCTCTATGCCTACATATCAATGTGCATGTGAAATCATAAATGTCACAAAACCATGTAGCATGAGGAAATGCATCTCTATGCATGTATGTCAAGTATGCATGTCAAATACAGTGCATCACAATGATGAACTAATGTACTCACAATCTTAGAGTAATCAATTTCACTGTCTCGCACTCTCACTCATCACGCTCAATCACACAGCACACTCTTTAACTCAGCACTGTACGACACCTGCACTCACTGCTGGTATGTCATACGCATGAGGCGCGGATCCCGCTCAAGCGCTAACATAAAGCAAATATGGCATGCTGCAGCGTGCAGCCCGATCTCATCAATAATAATAAAGCTTATAAGGCCTGCTGCGGCGTGCAGCCTGATCCATATAATAATAATATATATATATATATATATAAGGCCAAGAAGGCCTACTGTGGCGTGCAGCCCGATCCCATCATGAATCAATAAAACCTGTTGTGGCGTGCAGCCTGATCCCATCAATAACACTCACAATCCGGCCCTCAAGCCCCAACTCAGTCATCAATCTCTCCAGTCTCTCGGTCTCACAAATCCCATGCCAATCAGTCCAAACAATGATAACATGATGTGACAACAAATGATAACAGAGACTGAGATATGATATGCAAATGAATGGATATGACTGAGCATGTAAATGCAGTTTACGAAAATAACTCAACAACAGAAATGACCTCAGTGGGTCCTCAAGCGTTTGAATAGTCTGCTCTGCCTGTCTGCCTGTCTACGGGTGAAAGGTTGTATTAAGATTCACCTGATTACCCAAACCTTGCTGAAATTGATTCCAAATATTAGCTGTGAATTGTGTCCCCCGATCACAAATGATGGAAACTGGAGTACCCTACAGCCTGGCGATTTCCTTGATATACAGCTGAGCATATTGTTCCGCTGTGTTGGTAGCCTTAACATGTAAGAAGTGTGCTGATTTCGTGAGTCGACCCACAATCACCCAAATCGAGTCGAACTTGCGAGGAGTGCGAGGTAGTCCTACCACAAAGTCCATATCGATCATTTCCCATTTTTCACATCGGAATTTCTATGTTCTGTGCGAACCCACCGGGCCTTTGGTGTTCGGCCTTCACTTGCTGACAATTTGGACATTGTGCCACAGAGTCCGCTACATTCCTCTTCATATAATTCAACTAGTAGACTTCCTTAAGATCATGGTACATCTTTGTGGACATCATCCATGCTAAGAGAAAAGGCCATGGTCTTATGTTTATGAATCCCTCTTTCAATTGTGCCAACAATGGATCGTTGTATTGTTTCTCCTTGACTTCCACAACAAGTAATGATTCTGCCCTATTTTGCACAATCACCCCTCCTTCACTAGAGTCCGCAAGACGAACTCCAAAACTAGTCAATCGGTGAACTTCCTTGGCCAATGGCCTTTGATATGCCTCCAAGTGTGCTAAACTACCCATAGATTTCTGGCTAAGAGCATCCGCCACAACATTGGCCTTTCCCAGATGATATAGAATATCAATGTCGTAGTCCTTAAGTAACTCAACCCATCTTCTCTGCCTCAGATTCAATTCCTTCTGCTTGAAAATATATTAAAGGCTCTTATGGTCCATGAATATATCCACACGGACCCTATATAAATAATGATGCCAAAGTTTCAATGCAAATACCACCGCCGCAAGTTCTAAGTCAGGCGTGGGATAGTACTTTTCATGATTTTTGAGTTGCCTAGAAGCATAAGCGATCACCTTGCCATGTTGCATCAATACACACTCAATTCCGATTCTTGAAGCATCACAATATACTAGAAACCCATTTGTACCCTATGGTAGGGTCAACACCGGTGTCGTAGTCAATCTTGCTTTCAACTCCCGGAAGCTCCTTTCGCAAGCATCGAACCATTGGAACTTAATTGCCTTCTGCATTAATTTAGTTAACGGATAGGTAAGAGGAGCTCTTCCGGAAATGCCTTTCTGTAATACCCAGCTAAGCATAAGAAACTGCGAATCTTTGTTGGAGTTGTAGGCCTTGGCCAATTCTTCACAGCTGCAATCTTCTGAGGATCAACCTTAATTCCTTCACTAGAGACGGCATGACCCAAGAATGTGACAGATTCAAGCCAAAATTCACACTTTGAAAACTTTGCATATAACTTGTGCTGATATAGGGTTTGCAGAACTACCCTGAGATGATCAACGTGGTCCTCTGGATTTTGTGAATATACAAGAATATCATCAATGAACATTATCACAAAGTTGTCAAGAAAAGGCTTGAAGACTCGATTCATAAGATCTATAAATGCCGCTGGAGCATTTGTTAGCCCAAATGACATCACCAAAAATTTAAAGTGCTCATATCGGGTTCTAAAAGCTGTTTTCAGAACATCCTGCTCCCTGATCTTCAATTGGTGATACCCGGATCATAAATCAATTTTGGAAAAGTACTTAGCACCCTGCAATTGGTCAAATAAATCATTTATCCATGACAGTGGGTACTTATTTTTGTTTGTGACCTTGTTGAGCTGCCAATAGTTGATACACATTCTTAATAACCTATCTTTTTTCCTTACAAAGAGAACCGATGCTCCCCAAGGCGACACACTCGGCCGGATGAAACCCTTCTCTAATAAATCCTTCAATTAGTCCTTTAGTTCTTTCAGTTCTGCTGGTGCCATCCTGTAGGGTGGAATAGATATAGGTTGCATGCCTGGCATCACACCAATCCCAAAATCAATCTCCCTGTCTGGTGGGATCCTAAGGAGCTCTTCCGGAATAACCTCCAAAAATTCATTCATAATTGGCATAGACTCAAGTGTAGGTGCTTCAGCATTAGTGTCCATAACCCGGACCAAATGGTAAATACACCCCTTATTGATCATCTTCGTGGCCTTAAGGTAAGAAATAAACCTACCCTTCGGCACCACATCATCCCTCTTCCACTCAATAATTGGCTCATTTGGAAATTCAAACCTAAATGTCCTGGTTCGGCAATCAAGCTTGGCAAACATGAATAATGCCAGTCCATCCCCATTATTACATCAAAATTGACTATCCCCAATTCAATGAGATCGACCATGGTGTCCCGACCACGCAACGTGACAACATAATCGCTATAAACCCGTGCGGCCAACCAGAGTAGATACAGAGAATGGCTCATAAAGTTCTCCCGGTTCTATCCCAAATTTCATAGCAACATAAGGAATGACATATGACAAAGTGGATCCGGGATCAATAAGAGCATACACGTCATGAGATTAGACAATCAATATACATGTGACAACATCTGGAGAAGTATCTTAATTATGGCGACCCCTCATAGCATAAAAACGGCTGGATCCTCCCGAACTCTGTGCTCCACCCCTAACTGCACCACACCTTGCGGGTGTTGGAGTGCCTCAAGCTGGAGGAGGTATTGCAGATGTAGTAGCTGCAGAACTAGTTGTCTATGCCATGCCCCCGCCCTCACCCTGGCGGGACGAACGACAATCTCTCTGAATGGGACCCCTCAATACACACCTGTAGCATATGGGTAAGTCCATGTAGCACATTCCTAAGTGCATCTTTCCACACCTAGGGCATGGGGGCCTCCGCTGCTGTTGGAATCTACCACCATGCCGACGCTGCTGGTAGGAGCCCCTGTTGCCCTGGCTAGGCCTAAAATGGCTCCACTGCTACTAACTAGGCCCTGATGGCAGTAAGCTAATCGAAGACTGAGCAAAGGACTGAGATAGCCCTGACGACCCTCCCCTGAATGCTGACGTGTCACCACCAGAAGAACCACCAAAGTTGCCCGCGGACCGGGCCTTATTGCTACCCTCTCACTCCATTATGTTCATCAATTTACAGATCTCTGTGGCTTGAGAAAATGCCACCATCTTCCCATAGATCATATCAGAATTCAAGGCAGTTGTAGCGGCCCTATTAATTACCAAGGGACTAAGACCATTTATAAACCGGCACACTCTAGCCTCCATAGTGGGCAACATGTAAATATCATACTTGGACAGGTGCTCGAAACTCATATCGTACTCCCACACACTCAGGCTACCATAGCTCAGGCTCTCAAACTCAGCGGTATGGGCTTCCTTAGTCTCGACATGCAAGAAATGATCAATGAAGGCATCGTCAAAGTCACCCCAACTTGTCGGAGGCCTCCCGTCCTCACGGGACTCCTCCCATAGCTCAAACCAAGAATATGCCACCTCCTTAAGGTGGTAGGAGTCCAACTCCACTGCCTCTTTCTCAGTAGCACACATAACTCAAAGAGTCTTCTGCATCTCATCAATGAAGTCCTGGGGGTCCTCCTCAGGATCAGTACATGTGAACACTTGAGGATCCAACTGGAGAAATATGTTCACCCTAGAACTAGCAGAATCCCCTGGCTGATTGGAATAAGTGGGTGCTACATTTGATCTCTAGGCCTGGGAGGCCACTATCTGAGCCAACATCTGTATGGCTCCTATAAGATCCCCATCAGGAACACCAGAATTGGAAGATGGAACTGGAATATCAGTTTGAGGGACTGTTGCACCTTTAGTAGGTGTAGGGATAGGTGTGGTCTAATCAGTTGTAGTAGAATCAGGTAGTGTAGTAATTGGGGGAATATTCTCACCCCTTGGGTGCTCACCGGCATCATCAAATATCGAATCAACTGCCACTCCAGGGGTGACATTGGCTCTTTGGCCAATTCTTGCCTTCTTCTTAGGTGCCATGTACTGAAAGTTAGAGCAAAGCACGAGTTAAATGAGGAACAATCTTACAATCAGTTTTATCGCACGATCGAGAACATGAAAGAAAGGTATTATTCCTAAATGCCCAAGTAGCCTCCTGATTATAGATATGGTTGACAACACATCGATAAGAAGGACTCTACTAGACACGACTCTGAGACACCCTAGGACACTTTAAAACCTTAGGCTCTAATACCAATTTTGTCACACCCCGAACTCAAGGAGCGCGACCGGAGCTCAACCGACTGAACCCGGTCAAGAAAGCCTGTTAGATACTTTTTACCCAAACTCACCTATGAATAAAGAGAATACATATTTTCGTTAATTAGACAATAAGGAGATCATGTATACAATACCAATTCATTACCATTAGTTACTTCATTTTAAAGTCTCAAATTACACATATTTTCATGGTCTGAAGTGGAACAAGTAATTCAAACACAATATAATTGTTTGACTTCCCCAGCACTAATATACAACTCACACTATGTATACAAAACCTCTAATAGATACAAAAGAGTACTATGATAGTGCCGGCAACAAGGCCCCGGGTATACCTCAAACACAATACACAAGGAACAAAAGATACATGACCCCAAAATGAAGTGGGGCTCACCAAGTCAATTGGGAAGAGGGCGTACCGCTATTACTGATCAATGTCTCCTGCTGTGGAACCACCTGCATCCATTGAAGATGCAGCACCCCGGCAAAAAGGACGTAAGTACATATGGAATAGTACTAGTATGAATGACAAAACACCCTCTCAATAGAACGATTAATAATACAAGCAAGAACAATCATAATATTAGTAGAAGCCTCAAACAACATCAAACCTCAAGTTAGGACCAAGATAGTGTTCAAATAAATTTTCATGTTTTAAGTTGGGAGATCCTTAGTACCAATATGCCACCGTTCACAATACCACCGTACTTCTAGCACGGATTCCGATCATGACCCGATCGGCTAGGCCATCTCATTCGAGACATCAACCACAATCACAATTTCAATTACAATTTCCAGCAGAATCACCACCATGTGTGCGGCATGGCATCCGATCACGATACGATCGGCTACAATTATGTGTGGATCGACATCATCCTTTTCTACCAATCATCTCTCTTCATACTTCTTTCACATCTTTTCATTTCCTTGGCACTAGTGGCCACAATTATAAAATCATTCTTGGCACGTTGGCCGTATTTAGTATTTCATGCTCATCATCATCATCAACAACAAGGCATTTCAAATCAAGATTTTTAGTACACATGTGAGCAATTAAGAGTTTTAGGCACATAGAGATTTTTTCACAAAATGTGGCATAATAGCCTTCGTTTGAACTTGACTTGAAGTCAAACTATTTTTAATACACAACCCAAACTTTGAACACATTCTCAAATAATAACATAACATTATAAAAGCATTTGGGATACATATGGAACATATATATTTCAACACAAGCTTATTCGGAATAGCCAATTTTATAATGAACAACTCGGGACTTACATAAATTACATGAATACTGTGGGATTCAACTATAAGAGAGGAGTTTCGCCAACATACATTGCTTGAGATTCCCTTAGATTACCATAGCGTCCCAACACTTCTATCAATTCCAATCAACTAGAGATATAATAAAATTAGACCATAATTAGGGAGAGATTCGTGGTTTCAGCTCATTTGAGCATTTTATCAAACACTAGATGTGCAAATTGGTTAAAGGTTCTTCAACAAGATTTCTTTAACTTCACAACCCAATCTTTACCCATTTGGGCTCAACAATCTTCCCACTAACCTTATTGGTACATGCATCTATACATAATACTCTCACACCTAAGAATCATACTCCCAATCACCCATCTTTTCCCCCTAACTCGAAATTGAAAACTAGGGTTAGAACCTTACCTATTGAGTAAAGATCTTGTGAGATTTCCTTATTGGATTTCAAAGCTGGGAAAAGATCTTGATGAACAAAGCACTTGAGCTTCTTTCTCTCTCTAGAAGACTCTAACTTCTCTCCAAAAATATCAGATTTTTGCCTTCAAAATGAGCCCCAAAGGATATTTATCAAAATGGGGTCGGGTTATAAAATTCAGAAAAGAGAAGCCCCGTCACAGATTAGTGGTCGCATATGCGACCACATAATGATTCTACGGTCCGCATAATGGGCCTTATAGTGACCCTCTAGAACTGGGCAATACTAGCCCACTCTGCGATCGATTTGCGATCCGCAGACTTATTCTGCGGTCTAATAATGGATCGCATAACCTTCTTCAAAAATTTCTCAAGATGGTTATGCGATGGGATCTGCAGCCCGCAAAACAGTATGCAGCCGCATAATGGACCGCACAATGGTCCTAAAATTTTGCCCAACTTTCTGCTTGAACTTACGGCAGATCTACGGTCCGCAGATCAATTCTATGACCGCACAATGAGCCGCAGAAATGCCCTACACTTCCTAAGATTTTCATCAACTCCCCAATGCACTGTTCAACCCAAAATGTCTGAAGAATTTCTATAATCATCAACGCATAACTCCACCCAGACATCACGAAACCCCAGGTTTTAGGTAAAAAATTTCACGAGGTCTTACAATATGGATCGGGTTGCACGCCGCAACAAGCCTTATGGCTATATGTAGATCGAGTTTCATGTCGCAACAAGCCTTATGGCTTTATATGGATCGGTTTTCACGCTGCAACTATACTTATGGCTATATGTGGATTGGGTTGCGCGCCACAACAGGCCTTATGGCCAATGTGGATCGGGCTTCACGTCGCACAAGTACCATACAGTGCTGAGTGACTGAGTGTGACGAGCGAGAATTGAGACACTCAAATTGAGTGCTCTGAGAGAGTGATTACTTGAGGTTTTCATTGTGTTGCATCACATACGATATTCATATTGGCATATAGGTAAAGAGATTTCATATTCCTCATATCAGTCACACTTGGCATATTTTATCCGTATTGAACTTAATTGTTAAATCTGGAAGCATGTCTACATTTTCTGTATTGTTAAACTCTGTACTTTTGCTGTATTTTCTGAGCTCGTCCCTGCTTTCAGCCCAAAGGTTGTACTTGTTACATATTGAGTTAACTGTACTCACGTTACCTTGCACTTTCTATGCAGATCTAAGTGTTTCCGGGCACTTTGTGTGCAGATCCAAGTGTTCACAGTCCTTGACTCTCCTCCTCTATCTCTTAGTTTTACTTATGTTGTTCAACCCTTTCTAGACGATATTTCAGACTATGTTATTGTATATATGCTCATGTACTCAGTGACGCCCGGATTTAGGGAAAATTGTATTCGAGTCGTAATTGTTTATATCGGCTATTTATGAGAGTTATTACTGTTAAACTTGCTTCATCTTATTTTTACTATAAAATGTGTAGTTTTATTATGAATGTCAGCTTGCCTAGTTTTGTGATAAGCACCATCACGACATGTCGAGTTTTGGGTCGTGACAAGTTGGTATCAGAGCGTAGGTTAGATAGGTCTCACGAGTCATGAGCAGGTTTAGTAGAGTCTTGCGGATCGGTACGGAAACATCTATACTTATCTTCAAGAGGCTACCGAACCCTTAGGAAAACTTCACTTTCTTGTATACTTGTCGTGTGAATTTGTTGATTCCGGAAACTAAACTTCTGATATTCTATTCTCTCACAGATGGTTAGGACATGTGCCACCGGATCGGGTGAACGGCCACCAGTACCACCAGCTAGGGTCGCGAGAGGCCGGGGCCATGGTAGAGGCCGAGGTGCAGCTCGTACAACAGATAAAGCAGCACCTGTAGACCCACCAGTTGCTCCAGCTCAGGAGCAGATTCCAAACGTGGTTGAGCCGGTGGGGCCAACTCACGCACCAGTTGTGCCCATTGTGATTCCAGGCATTCAAGAGGCTTTGGCATGGATATTGACTATTTTCACTAGCCTTGCTCAGGCGGTTTCAGTTCCAGTTGCAGCGGCACCTTCCCAGGCAGGGGGAGGTGCTCAGACTCCTGCCGCCCGCACTCCATAGCATGTGGTGCAGGGACTTCAAACACTGGGGTACTACCAGCCGAGCCGGTTGCAGTTGCTCAAGCCTAGATGGGTCCCATTATGAGTGATGAGGAATAGAAGAGACTAGAGGGATTTTGGAGGCTCAAGCCTCCAACAATTAGTGAGGCTAAGTCTGAGGATGCTTAGGATTTCTTGGATAAGTGCTAGCGAAAACTATGCATGACGGGTATAATGCAGACTAGGGCATCTCATTTACTACTTTTCACCTGACGGGGCAGCCTTTAGATGGTGGGAGGCTATGAGCGGAGATGGCCAACCGATGTTGCACCACATTCATGGCATGAATTCTCCATCCTCTTCTTGGAGAAGTTCGTGCCAACGACCCGCATGGAAGAGTTGCGTAGGCAGTTTGAGTAGTTACACAAGGAGGGCATGTGTGCGACCCAATATGAGATGAGATTTTCAGAGTTGGCCCGTCACACAATCTGGTTGGTTCCCGATGAGAGGGAGAGGATTAGGAGGTTCATCGATGGCCTCAGCTATTAGTTGCGATATGTTATGACTTGGGAGAATGCATCAGGTGCTAGGTTCGACGAGGTAGTTAATATTGCTCGATGGCTAGATTTGGTGTGTAGTTAGGAAAGTGAGGGGATGGAGGACAAGAGGCCTCATAGTTTGGGTGGTTTCAGTGGTGTTTCTTTTGGGGGGCAGTCCTACCACAACAGGGGGCGTCCTTATAGGCCCGCTCAGATGGCTCGTCGGGTTCATCGTGGTGCATTAGCTAGCCATGGTTCATACAGTGCTCGCCCGGGGCAGTCATCTCTCAGTGCTCTCCCAGCTTAGAGTTCATCTCGTGCTCCTTCAGTTCAGGGTTCATCTGCACCAGGTTCTTCTAGTGTTTATTCTGGTTCTCAGGGTTCGATTCAGTCCCCACCACCATTGACGAACAGGGGTTGCTACGAGCGTGGGGAGCTTGGGCATATTAGGAGGGAGTGTCCCCATCTCCTGGGAGGTCTAGTTCATCAAAGGGATCGGGCTACAACTTCTACAGCAGTCACTTCACCACCAGCGCAGTCAGCTCGGGGTAGGTCGTAGGCAGCTAGAGGCCGCCCTAGAGGGGGAGGTTGATCAGGTGGCGGTCAGGCTCGATTCTATGCTATTCCTGCCAGGCCAGAGATTGTTGATTCAGACACAATGATCACATGTGTTGTCTTAGTATGCTATAGGATGCTTCTATATTATTTTAGCCTAGTTCTATATTATTGTGGACCGTGTGTATCAGACGTGTGTAGTGACTATTGGGGGATTGGAGACTATAATTTATCTCTTATTGCTTAGTATGGTTGATTTGGACGTGATTTTGGGTATGGACTGTTTGTCTACATGTCATGCTATTCTGGATTGTCACGCTAAGACGGTGACGTTGGCGATGCCAGGGTTGCCAAGGATCGAGTGGAGAGGTAAGCAATACCTCGGACAGGTTGTTACCTGAGGTATGTAAGCAATTCAAAAGCTAGAATTCGGCCCCGATCCCTCCAAAATCTTCCTGAAATCCTCCTTCATTCTCCCTAAATCCCGCAGCTCATAATCTTCGTGCCATTCCTGTAATACATGCCTAAAGTCGGGATAAAATTGGGTTTGGTTCAATTTCTTTGTCCGAAAACTCTTTCGTCGTCTCCGGTCAAAGAGGGGCAGCTGTTGACGGCCAATTTTGACACTCCATTTTAAAACTAATTTACTTATACTTAATAATTTAGAATAAATATTTTGAAAGTATTTTCTATCAATAAATACCTATTTCTACAAATTAATTTAGTATTAGTTTCGAAATTAACCACTTAGTATTAGTATTATATAATTATAAATATCCTTCTATTTTAATAATATTAAAATAATTCTTTAAATGTTCCATAGAGGTTTTTATAATTAATTTAACAAATTACTTCTAAATATTTTGATTAATTAGATTATTATGTTAATAATTCAAAATTGGTGTTGTAATTTAGAAAATAAAGTATTTTATAAATAATTAATTATGATAGTTAATAGTATATTTGATATTTATTATTTTATTAAATATTTATTAGAAATTAATTAAGTTTAATTAAATTAATTTTAAGAAGGTTAAAGACTAAATGGCTATAATTGCAATTGCAGAATTAAACATGAATTGGCCATTCTTTAAATAAAAAGTAGCCCAATACCGAAGCCCAATCCCATCTGACCCGATCCAAATCCGCCCCCTCTTTCCACTTTTGGCAATCCGCCCCAACCCCCCAACCCATGAGAGCCAATCAGAGCACGCCAAGTCACCCGTCCCTATCACTCACAAAAGAAGCACAACAGACCCTAATCACCCATCCTACAGATCAACGGTCCTCGTTTATCTCTAATTTTTCTTTAATTTTAAACATTCTATTTGATTTAATCTCAACCGTTAAAATCAGAAGATCCAACGGCCTTCGTAATTCTTCTGTTTTATTATTTAATCCCTGAATTATCAGGACCATTGATCTAAATAATCAACGGACCAGAATCCAACTCCAAAGTTTAACCCTTAGAGACACCCACCCCCCCCCCCCCAATATTCTAAACCTAAAATCATTTCTTACTCCTTGAGATGCCTCCCTTTCCTCTTCCCCTCTGCTTTCTCTCAAGCCCTCATGAACATCACTCAACAGACCTTACACAAATTCGTGCCATTTTCACCAGAATCCCTTTTGTTCTTCAAATCTGAAGCACCATACTCTAACCTTAGGATTGAGACAATGTTTCGTCTTCGTTCTTTCAAATCCAAACTCAGAAAATCATCTGCTTTGTCCCTAGGGTATGAGGCATGTTATTCACTTATTGGATTCAAAAACCCTAAATTTGAAACCCTAGACTCAAAGGTGAAACATCAAGTCTCCATAGTTCTCTTATGCTCGGTCAAATGAGCATGCATGAGTATATATCGAAGCCTTATTATGATTATTCGAGGTCTAGAGGTCAAATGCAATGACCTCTGGACATTGGAGCTTTGACCGATGGGTTTTGCCTTCAACGATTATCGTTTAATGACAACGAATGGTTTCAATGTAAATTAATTACCATATATAACCACCACTTCAGTATAAGTTCTCATAGTGTTTGGGTATTGTTAGTTTGTTATATTTTGCTCCAATCATTTACTTATGTTTTTCATGCATGATTGAACATACAAAATATGTATCTAATGACCTTCTCTTTTTTTATTTTTACATGCATATTTGTTTGGGCCTGTTGAGTTGTTAAGGAACTCGGGCCAAAATCCTGCATTGTTATATCTCAGAAGGTCCATAGTTAGCTGTTTTCCGTCCCTGTATCGTTGGGCCTGCCTCTTTGAGGTCCAAATACCATAGTCCAATCATCTCCTTTAATTCTTTTACTAGTAAAATATGACTAAACAGTCAATGTCATATAAAAGAAACTCAATCTCTACTAATCAAACATATCTTCATGATTTTATCATGAATTATTATATTACAACTGGTGAAATAAATAAAAATAAAAAATGACACTGTATAATCGCTCTCAAAATAATAGCCGAAAAATGTATATTATATATATATATATATATATATATATATATATATATATATATATTCTGTATGTTATATAAAAAAATTATACAAAATTTATACACTTTTTCGACTATCAAAAGTATTATTTCTCGCGCTGGATAAAAGAGGAAAAAGCCCAAATAAAAAGGTTAATTATGCATTTGGACATTTTTTGGTTGAAGTTTGAAAAACAAAAGTATTTGATCTCTAAATCTTGTTTCAAATAGCACTTAATAATATTTATAGCCAAGCCAAAATATTTTTCATGAATGTTAGATATTCTTGTTTTTAGAATTTTCCTGCATGTGATAATGCTCCACCAATTCAAATTTAGCAGTTAACAACAATTCAATGAGTGAGATTAGAATTCTATTAACATCATTCTTATACGCTATAATAATTTTTAGTTTTCTTGTTTTACTTTCTATTTTGGGTTCTAACAGAAGCAGCTACTACAATGACCAAAATTTAGTTTTAATTAGACTACTCTTATAGCTCTGTAATCACAGTTTTCAATATTATTAATGCTAAGGAAAAATTACATAACAAAAGGGGAAATAAACAAATTATCAAGAATATGCCAAGGTAAAATGATAAATAAGGATGATACCCAGTTTATACTTGAGCAAATCCAAGCAACTCTTTCTTTGTAAATAATCAAAGTAATAAAATCTAAGAAGATATGAAGAAATGACTGATTTCCAGGGGCGGATCTATATAGGGGATTGGGGGTGGTACGCCACCAGATCGCTCGGGTAAAATCGTATATATGTACGGGTATTTTTCTCTAAATATTAAACATATATAACGAGTAGCATCCCAAAGTCACATAATGGAAGTAGGTGCCACAGTTAAAGCATTATAACTCCACGTAAAATGCCCAGGATCTCTGTTGTGGTCCTAGTTGTTTTGTTGTCATTTTTTTTTTCCTTTCCCTTTCTTTTCTATGTGCTCCTTCTTTTAAATTATTTTAATTTCTTCACCTTTATTATTCACTCTATTTGTACAATCCCCTTTTTATTATTTATTTAAATTGTATATCTTTCTTTTTCTTTTTCTAGATCTTCAAATTTATTTGAATGTGATTTTAATCATTTTCTCTTTTTATCCATCTAATGTTATTTTATTAATTTTAGAAATTAGAGTGATGCATCAAAGATATAATATTAATCGAGCTATATGTAGATTGAAGTGGTGTATTTTCTAATTTAAATTTTTATTTTTACTTTATATTTTTTAATCATATTAATCGAATTTGAATCCAGAGAATTTGACCGAATTAGACAGAACTTATTCAATTTTGTGAACACATATTCATCTATGCATAGAACGATCTTTTAAATTGAATTGAATTAATTCAAAATGGACCGAACCGAACCAAATTAATCAAAAATGGATCAAACCGACTAAATGTACACCCAAGTTTAATCTCTTCACTATGGTTAGTTTGCATTAAAAGCAGTGGCACCAGGGGCGTACACAGAAATATCTGTAAGCGGTATTAAAATTTATAGAAAAACGGGAATTAATAATACTAGTTATCATACTTAGAGACAAGAAATAGCTTTAGTCTATTAGTTTTGTTGAGTCTTAAGTTAGAAAAAGTCCTAAATTAAATTCTACTTCATCAAGATTTTTAACTACATAGATTCTCTCAAATATTTGCAAAAAAGATGTACTAGTTAATGTTTGAACCTCTGACCTCTTAGAGAAAAATCAAACATATAATCATTGCGCCAAGAGACTATTTATGTCAATTGATGTTATTTTTTCCACTTATGCGCTTCCTCACAGTATTAATACATATTTAGTAAAAAATTACGACGGTGTCATATGACACCGCTTCGATAAATGTGCATCCGCCTATGAGTGGTACCCGTAGCCATCAAATCCTGAATCCGCCTCTGCGGACTGCTTAATAAAAGAAATGAAGAAACACATTGAGTAAAAATAAAAATTTTGATCACATAAAGGTAAATTAAATAGAATAAAAATAAAAATTTCGGAAGCCAACATAAAGTAAAACACACTAAGCGAATGATGTTAACAAAAGTGAGTGTTAGTAATGCTGCGATATGCTTCTTCTTTATGTTTTCTGAAATACTAATTCAACTTTTCCTTCTTTGTCCGAATATTTTGCCTTTGGGTCTCTCAGTTTGTTTTCTTGGCATTCGTTCACTTTCCCCTCCTTTATACTCGTACCATGTTAAAAATATAAGAATGTCCAAAATTCAGGATCTATAGTGCTACAATGTAGGTAACAAAAGTGGTATAATCTTTCCTCGTTAAGACCATCAGCCAGCCACAGTATGATGTCTTAACTCTTATTAGCAACTCATGCCAATAAACTGCTCAAATAACTCTAACCTGCCAATCCAATAAAGAAGAAAGATGTTATGCTCACGTTTTCTCGGCATTTTTTATAGAAGAACTTGCTCTCACTGATTTATACAAATGCCTTAGAAAGACCTGATAATACCACCATGGATGAATTGGCACTTTTTTCCTGAATTCTAGAGTTGACCCAGTCATCACTCTTCCTGTTTTGAGAAATGCCTCTAATATGATCATGTCGACGATAGAGGACAATTTCCATTTTTAGGGGAGGGATGATTACATATAAAAACAATAGATTACAATCAGTGTTTCTGAAAAAAATTACAGTCAGTCATATCCAACTCAAACACATGAGAATAGAGAATTTATAGAAAGTTACCGTAAACTTGTTAAGATTCAGGTACCAAAGTTCAAGGTATACCGGTGGTGACAAACTTGTGAAGATTCATCTGAATGCCTGTGAGATTTCCTTGAATGAAATCATAATGGTGGCAAAGAGATGTGTCGCCAAAGATATGTGTCGCCAAAGAGACGTGGCTTCGCGCACACTCTCGAAATGAAAAAGCCTAAGTTTTCGCTTGTCGATTGTGAATCCGGGGCTTTATTCCTCTTTCATAGGTCTTAACGGAAGTATAAGTAATTGAAACGGTGCCATTGTTATTTAATAATTGATTATTATGTACATAAATCTAAAAAATGAGATAGTAGTGTTTACCCAGAATTTCGAGTAACAATTAAACTTATTTAGTGATTTCAAGGATACGTGATTTAATCCAATATTAATTGATAACAAAAGAATCAAATAGATAATCTGAATAGTAAAATAAATTAAATCATTGTTTTGGCAGTGCTTTCGACTTCGATTCGAGATTTTCTCGAGGTTGGGTAATAACAATAATAAAGAACAGAAAATAAACAGTGATGAGCAGAAATATATAGTAAGTGAAATAGAGAAAGCAGTGTATGTGTATATGTTTAGCAGTGAATAAATCTCTCTTACAAATGAATGGGGTCCCTCTTTATATAGTAGAAGAATCCTAATTAAGGTACAATTCTAATAACGGAAACAAATCCCATGATTGTCGTCAATAACCGCTTGATTCGATCTGTTTCGGGATTTCCGCCGAGATCTTCGGTCGGTTGCTAATATCTCGCCATTCCGTTATTATACCTTACTCGAAGTTGGTCATGCTCGGTCTCGATGTTCAGCGAGCACTTCGATCTTCATGCTTCATACTCTTCCATTGAGCTCGAGCCTGGTCTATTATGAGCTTACTCTCGAGGCAGCTCCTTTTGCCTATGAAATCGGACATGCCCGATTTTGACTATATACAAATAGTCCCCGCATTTCTTGGAATAAAATGATAATTCGATTTTTCGAAACCTCGATCATGACGTCGTCCTCATGACGTAAGTGACGGATGTGACCGAAATATCCCGTCGGTTCAGTTCCCCAAATCATTAAAGCCTGTTTGTTAGCGGTCGGCCACTAGTGCCACCGAACCACTGTCGTGAGCCTATAAATACCCGCTCCTTCATTGAATCAAACTTTACTTTTGCTCTAATCAAACCTCTAAGTCTTCTCACACTTTTTGTCTCCTCTTTTTTGCCGTTTGTAGAGCCACCTTCGTTAGCACCGAAACCATCAGTTTTTTATCTTCATTCGCTCTTCTTTACTTATACATTTGGCAAAAACCTTAAAGACTATACCGCAGAAGGAGAAAGTTTCTTGCTCCTCTTCCCGTCCGCCGGCGACAAGGCGCCGGTGGAGCCGCTTCCCCACGAGTATGTTCCCGGCCCGTGTACTCTAAAATTTGACTTCAAGGTCAAAAACCCTTCATCGATCCCGAGCCGATGTGAGCATGTGTCGATGTACATGTGCTCGATAATGAATAGCAACCTCGAGGCCATAAAGAGGGACTGCAACTGGGGTCCCGAGATCGTGGTGCAAATTCCTGCTCCCGAAGAGAGCATCACCGCTTATGTGGAGGGGTTCCTAAGTGTTTACACTTACCCCTTCACATTGGATCCCCTCGACCCAGTGATTATTGATCTTTGTAAAAGATATCAAGTCACTCTCGGCCAAATCCACCCCTCTCTATGGCGCATAGTAATCATGTTGCGCTTCTTCTCTAGCAAGGCCGAGGGGCTAGAGTTTACTCTAAATCACCTCATGCAGTTGTACCGGCCTCGAATCTATCGAGGAGTAATCAGGCTCCAACGTCGGGCAACGAAGTCCTTGTTCTCAAGCATCGACGAGGACAAGGATCAGGGTTGGATGAACCATTTTATACGGGTGAGGACCCGCGACATTATCCTGGAAGAGAAGATGTCGTTCACTGAGGAGTGGAACTTCGACCGTAAGTGATATTTTAAACTTTGTTCTTCGTACCTTCTTTGACTTTGCCTGATATCCCCTTTCGACATGCAGCTATTCCTTGGATGCCTCAAGCGGTACCTGACCTCGAAGATTGGGTTCGAAAGTTAGCCTCAACTTCCACTTATGTCGAACGCGCATGGCGTGATTTGGCAAGGGGCAGATGGAAGGCCAAGAACCATGGTAAGGATCTCATTTTTCATGTTCTGAAACACTTTTTGTACTTCAATCGTCACTAATGTTCTTTCATGTACGAATGACCAAGGATGCCATTTTGAGGCCCTCGAGTGGCGAGGAAGAAACCAAGTCCCTGGTTCCAAAGCCGGGGAAAGACAAAAAGAGGAAAAGTGCCTCGTAGTCCGAAGACCCCAAGCCCAAACCTCGAAGGGTGAGGAGGAAAGTAATTGCTCTCACGATGGACTCAGTCCAAAACCTGAGAGACGAAGACGAGGAAGAAAAGGAAAATGCCTCGGCACTGACGGTCCGACCTAGGAAAGCCATAGAGGTTACCAAACCTTCTAAGCCTACGGCGGCTTCTAAAATCAAGTCTCGTGTCGAGGAGGCTTCCAAAAAGAAGTCGGATGAGGATCCCAAATTACCAGAGGTCGAGATCGTTTCTCGGCCATCTCAACTACACCGGACGCGGCCAGTTCTGAAACTCCGAAGATCGATCAGAGCACCCCGAGCGACTTTCTTGGGACCATGACAACAGGTCTCTTCCGACTGTTTCTGAGGAGGCACTAAGGGAGGCTCGAAAGTTGAAGACCCCTGATATAGGCAGAGGATCTAGTGTAAAGGATCCCTTTCAGGATTGCTTTACTGGAGTCGATGATGCCTCTGATATCAGTGACGCTTCTATTATTTTAGAAGAGGCCCAACGTCTCTTATCTCAGGTAAGAATCAGTTTATTGCACTTATTTTCTTTACTCTTTTTTCTCTAAATCTGGCTTGTGTTTTCCTTTTTTTGTATAGGCCTTCGCCAAGTTTCTAGCTGACCTTAGCCAGTGTGAAACCGAGCTCCAAAAGGTCTCGGAGGAGAGGAACGACCTGAAGCTTCTTTGGGCCAAAAGGACGAAACTATAAAGGACCTTCAAGCGGATTTGGCCAAGGCTCGTGAAGAAGAGGCCGAGCTAGATAAACAGGTGAGCATCCTTTTGATAAAGTATGGACTCGACCTAACTGTGGAGGCTAATACTTCATTATCTCACCTGCAGCAAAAGGTTGAAAGGATCGAGCTGCTTTGGGGAGAAGTTGATCAGGTCAAGGTCGATTGTGATCGGTGGAAGGAGAATATGGACCGCCTGGCTGCGGAAAAACAAACTACCTTGGCCAAACTATCATCGGCCGAGGTTCAACTTTGGGACCTCAAAGATAAAAGCTCGGCCCAAGCCAAGAGGATCGAGGAGCTTGAAATCGGGCTTGCTGAGGCCAAGGCGGAGATTGAGAAGCAAAGGTCATGGCGGACAAGTCCATTTCCATGTACCAGGCCGATGTTGAGGCTGCTCAAATGCATCTAAGAGAGGCTTCTGACCGAGAGCGATGGATTAATGATTTGGCAAAGTGTAAATCCCGGAGAGAAACCCTCGAGAAAATCCATGCTCGAGGTTTTGACCTCTCATAGGAGATAGCCCGAGCCAAGGTGCTCGAAGCCGAAGCCAGGAAGCTTGCCTCCTCCGATGATGAAAAAGGCAGTCGAGGCGGATCCGATGAGGGTCCTGAAGGAGAGGTTACTCCCGGAGAAGAAGTCGAAACCGTCCGTAGTTAGGACTTTGTCTCCTGTATATAACCTTTTTTATAATAAAAAAACTTCTTTTGAATGTCTTCTCAGTTTTATGTTCAAACTTGTTTTGTGCTTTTGCCTTGTGCAAATTTTGTTGTTGCAGCCTCTGTAATCGAGTGAACACTAGTTCGAACTTAGAACAAACCCTTAGGTTTTTTAGACACGCGAGGGCGAGTCCCCGAGCTCAATAATATGTTCGAGATTTTGGATGGCTTGATCGATGCCATGATTGCACTATTTTTATAACTAAGTTCGAGTATGTTTCGAACTTAGAATAGAACAAACCCTTAGATTTATTTATCAAACAATGGGTAATTTTCGAACTTACAGTAGCATACCCCTTAAGGTTTTATGGCGGATCCTTGAGCTAAATTCAAGTCAACTTTATTTGAACTCAGAATTGTGGAACCCTTAGGTCCGAGTTGAGTGAGAATAAAGTCTCGAACTCTAAATGTATTAGCCCTTAGGCCCTTTTAGGTTGGGCCCATATGGCCTCTAAAAGACGGTTATTATTTCCCCCCCTCGGCTTAAAAGACTTAGTAAAAATTTCTTTATGCCTTAGCATGTAGTTTTTACCCATTGGGTTTTTGAGGGTCCGATGTCGATTGAAACACTTTTGCTTTTTGTGCCTTAGCACGTTTGTGTTAAAGATAATTTGATACCTCTTAAGGTTTTTCGAGGGTTGATTTTATCGAAGCCCTTTTGATTATTTGTCGGGGGTAGCCTTTTTTAACCGATTTTTCAATGAATTTGAAGGCCTATCATTATTGCGGAATTCGGACGTCTCCGAGCCGTGTTATTTAGTCTGTAGACTTCGGGTATGTATTTTCTCCATAGCCTTTAGTTTGGCCGTAGCCGTCGGGTATGTATTTTGGCCATAGCCTTTAGTTTGTCCGTAGCCTTCGGGTATGCCTCTTGGGCTTACATTTCGAACTTGTTTGAAATGTCAGTCCCTGAGAATGGTGGCCTTGGCCTATAGATCGAGGGGTACATCTTTGAGGTCTTATGAATTTGAGTTTAGATAACTCGAATATGCCTATCATCGATGGTAGTCACCGAGTGTATATTTGCACTTTGGCTCTTGAGCCGTTTCTCACAATATCATAAGCATGAGGTTTGTATAGTAGAGAATTTTCTTCGAGACACAAAATGTTTAAATGAAGAGAGAATGCTTCTTTGAATAGTTTATAAATGCCCACATGTTTTGCCATCGGGGCTCGGCTAATTTATACGGACACGATTCACTTGACCGTTTGGCCCATTACAAAGCTTCCCTATCGTGGCCCTTTGACATGAAGTACTATTCTCGAGAATACAACATTCGAGGGTAATGCCCTCCAGTATTCGAGGTTGATTGCAAAGAAGCCTTGGATACTGTTGAATTGTCCTCAGGTAGCACATAATTGTTGCCTCGTTAAAAACCTCGCCGGAAAAACCCATTTGAGATAAAAACCGATCTAAGGGAAAAAGAGTGCAGCGCGTACTTTAAAACCTGAGGGCTCGATGTCTTTGGTCGAACTCCTGCAATGAGTTAGCGTCGAATATATATAAACGAAAGAAGGGAGAAAGTCATACCTTAACAATAATATCGTTTGAGAAGTGATATGTTCCAGTTGTTTGGAAGTGGTTCGCCGTCCATCGTTCCGAGTTTATAAGACCCCTTTTCCGACTATATTGAGGACTTGATAAGGTCCTTCCCAATTCGGGCCGAACATCCCTTCATTAGGATCTCGAGTGTTGATTGTGACCTTCCTTAAGACTAAGTCCCCGACCCTGAAGTGGCGAAGGTTGGTTCTTCTATTGTAGTACCTTTCGATTCATTGCTTTTGTGCAGCCATTCAAACGAGTATCGCTTCTCATTTTTCATCTAATAATTTGAGGCTAGTATTTATAGCCTCATGGTCCGATTCCTCCGTTGCATGTCGAAACCTGGTGCTGGGTTCTCCGACTTCGACTGGAATCAAGGCTTTGGATCCATATACTATGGAAAACGGAGTTTCCCCTGTACTGGACTTTGATGTTGTTCGATATGCCCAAAGGACTTCGGGTAGAATTTCTCTCCATTCCCCTTTAGCTTTGTTCAACCTTTTCTTCAGGTTTTGGATGATAGTCTTGTTCGTCGATTCTGCATGTCCGTTCCCACTAGGTGATACGGTGTTGACAATATCATTTTTATTTTATGGTCTTCGAGAAATTTCGTCACTTTACTGCCGATAAAGTGTTTACCATTGTCGCATACTATTTCTACGGGTATCCCAAATCGACACACGATGTGATCCCAGATGAAATCTATAACCCTTTTCTCTTTGACCTTCTCGAAAGCCTGTGCTTCGACCCATTTAGAGAAATAGTCAATCATAAATAAAATGAACTTAGAGGGCCGACGATATACATCCCCCATTTCATGAATAGCCATGGGGATAAGACCGAGTGAAGTTGTTCTCCGGGCTGATGGATCATCGGTGCAAACCTTTGACATTTATCACATTTCCGAACAAACTCCTTAGAGTACTTTTCCATGCTATCAAAGTAGTATCCTGCTCTAATGACTTTGCGAATAAGTGAATCGGTGCCGGAGTGTTTCCCACAAGTGCCTTCATGGACCTCTCGTAGAACATAATCGGTGTCTCATGGTCCCAAACACACTGCCAATGGTCCATCGAATGTCCTTCTGTATAACGTTCAGTCTTCGGCCAATGTGAAACGAGCAACTTTAGTTGGTAGGGCCCTCGATTCTTTAGGGTCCGATGGAAGCTTTCCATTATTCAAGTACTCGATGTATTTGTTCCTCCAGTCCCAAGTTAAGCTTGTAGAATTTATCTCGGCATGCCCTTTCTCGATCACGGATTTCGAGGGTTGAATGACAGTCCCCGAGCTGATCTCATCTTCCTCGACCGATGACCCTAAATTTGCAAGTGCATCGGCCTCACTGTTTTGTTTCCGAGGTACATGCTGTAAAGTCCATTCCTCGAAACAGTGCAAAGTTACCTGCAATTTGTCCAAATACCTTTGCATTCTATCCTCTCGAATTTCGAAGGTTTTATTTACCTGGTTCACCACCAATAAAGAGTCGCACTTGGCTTTAATGACTTTTTCTCCCAAGCCTTTAGCTAGCTCGAGACCTACAATCATGGCCTCGTACTCGGCCTCATTGTTAGTCAATCTGGAGGTTTTGATAGACTGTCTAATAGTGCTACCCATGCGCAGCTTCAAAATGATGCCTAGCCCAGACCCCTTCGTATTCGAAGCACCATCTGTGAAAAGGGTATATACCTCCGACGATGTACCTGATTTCAATAAGAGTTCCTTTTCAACTTCAAGTATGAGGGTTGGCATGAAATCGGCCATGAAGTCCGCTAAAATTTGAGACTTGATGGCCGTTCGGGGTTGATATTCGATATCGTACCCAGTGAGTTTGACGGTCCATTTGGCCAATCGGCCCGATAGTTCGGGCTTGTGCAAAATATTACGAAGTGGTTAAGTGGCTAATACTCATATGAGGTGACATTTAAAGTATGGTCTTAACTTTCTACAGGCGCTTATCAGTGAAAGTGCCAATTTCTCCAAATGTGGATATCTAGTTTCTGCTTCTCCTAAGGTTCGACTTACATAATAAACGGAAAATTGTGTACCTTGCTCTTTTTTAACTTGGACGCCACTTACCGCGACTTCCGATACCGCCAAGTACAAGTAAAGTTTCTCATCTGCCTTTGGAGTGTGAAGCAGTGGTGGGCTCGATAGGTACCGCTTCAATTCCTCTAATGCCTGTTGGCATTCCGGGGTCCAGACGAAGTCGTTCTTCTCTTTGAGCAGAGAGAAAAACCTGTGACTTCGATCCGATGACCTCGAAATGAATCGGCCTAAGGCAGCTATCCGTCCAGTCAGCCTCTGCACAGGTTTTACACTGTTCACGATGGTGATGTCTTCGATGGCCTTGATTTTATCAGGGTTTTGATCTCGATCCCCCGATTCGATACCATGAAGCCAAGGAACTTGCCCGAACCAACCCCAAAAGAACATTTCTCGGGGTTAAGCTTCGTATTGTATTTCCTTAAAATCTTGAACGTTTCCTGCAAATGAGCCAAATGGTCCTCTACACGCAGGGAGTTAACTAGCATGTCGTCAATATAACCTTCCATTAATTTACCTATTTGTTCTTCGAACATTTTATTTACTAGGCATTGGTAAGTAGCTCCTACATTTTTTAGCCCGAAGGGCATTACATTATAACAATATGTTCCATACTTGGTGATAAATAAAGTCTTTTCTCGGTCCTACGGGTCATTTGGATTTGATTGTACCCGGAACAGGCATCGAAAAAAGTAAGGATCTCGTGGCCGGCCGTGGCATCGATCATAAGATTGATGTTTGGCAGTGGAAAAGAATCTTTGGGGCATGCCTTGTTTAAATCCTTATAATCTACACACATTCTAAGTTTGTTCCCTTTTTAAGGGACTACAACTATATTGGCTAACCATTCGGGATATTTCACCTCCCGAATGGACCCTATTTTGAGAAGTTTAGTTATCTGGTCCTTTATGAATGCGTGCTTTACCTCGGACTGGGGTCTTCTCTTTTGCTTCACCGGTTTGAACCTAGGGTCCAGGCATAGCCGATGCATCGTTATCTCCGGTGGGATCCCTATCATGTCTAAATAGGACCAAGCAAAATAATCTATGTTATCAATAAGAAATTGAATAAGCTTTTGCCTGAGTTCGAGGGTTAATCCCGTTCCCAGGTATACCTTTCGCTCGGGTAGGTACTCGATCAATATAACCTGTTCTAGCTCTTCGACCGTTGATTTGGTGGCTTCAGAATCTTCGTGAACAATAAAAGTTCGAGGGGTCAGAAAATCCTCCTCTTCTTCTTCTATCTCCTGCTTCCCTGATTCGGTTGAGGCTGGTGGCTGTGATTGCTATTTGACTTCCTATTTACTTTTGATTCTCGACCTTTTCGAGATTGATAGTGTCGATATCGGTGTTACCTCATCGACTGCAAACATTTCTTTTGCAGCATGCTGCTCCGCGTATACTATTTTTACACCATCTGAGGTCGAGAATTTCATCATTTGATGGAGAGTCGAAGGGACTGCCCTCATATAGTGGATCCAAGGCCTTCCGAGCAGGGCATTGTACCTTATGTCGCCCTCGATTACGTGGAACTTGGTATCTTGAATGGTTCCAGCCACGTTCACTGGTAGAATAATCTCTCATTTAGTTGTTTCATTGGCCACATTGAAGCCGTTTAAGACTCGAACTGTGGGTACGATTTGATTTTGTAGGCCGAGCTGCTCCACGACCTTTGATCGGATGATATTTGCCGTGCTACCTGGATCCACTAAAACACGCTTAACTTGAACTTTGTTTAATAAGATAGAAATTACCGGAGCGTCTTTGTGGGGCTGAAAAATGCCTTCTGCTTCTTCGTTGTTGAACGATAAAGTGCCTTAGGGCACATAATCTCTGGTTTGTTTTTCCCTAGTGATTGATACCTTAGTGCGTTTGAATATGGGTCCCTGTGGAATGTCGACCCCACCGACAATCATATGAATGACATGTTGGGGTTCCTCCTGTTCATTTTTCTTGTTGGCGTCCGTTTCTCTGAAATGATTCTTGACTTGATCGCTAAGGAACTCTCAAAGGTGGCCCTCATTGAATAGACGGGCTACCTCCTCCCGTAATTGCCTGCAATCCTCGGTATTGTGACCATGCGTGCCATAATACTTGCACATCAAATTTGGATTTCTTTAGGAATGAACGGTTATATGGGTTTGGGCCGCCTAATTATCTCTGATCCTTCCGATTGCCGATAAAATTCCCGATGCATTGATGCTAAAGTTATATTCCAATAACCGAGGTGCCTTTGTGGGATTGGCATACTTGTCAAAACCACTTTTGCTCATAAGTTCCCGAGAATTCTGTCCTCGATTACTTCTTCGATCGTTCTGGGCGGAATTGTGTCCTAAACCATTGTTCCTTCGATCTGCGGTATATGGTTGATATCGATCCTTGTTTGACTTGGCTCCCTGTCGCCCTCCCTCTGGTTTTTAACTGTCGACCTGTTTGGATATACTAAACCGGAAAGGGCTCCTAATTGGTCGACCTCGACCTTGATCTTCGACTGATATCGATTGTGCACATCTGCCTAAGTTATAGCTGGATACTCGATCAAATTTTGTTTCAACTGCCGTGATGCTATCGAACTCCGTTCGTTCAACCCTTGGCTGAAATATTGAACGTCCCAATCATCTGTGACCAGTGGCAACTCCATGCGTTCCATTTGAAATCGGAACACAAACTCCCTCAGCATTTCATTATCCCTTTATCTTACCTTGAAAAGGTCCGATTTCCTCGTTGCGACCTTTATGGCCCCAATGTGTTCCTTTACGAAAGAATCTTCTAACATGGCAAATGAATCGATGGAATTTGATGGCAGGTTGTGATACCAAACCATTGCACCCTTCGAAAGGGTCTCTCCGAATTTTTTCAGCACCACGGATTTGATTTCATCATCCTCTAAATCGTTACCCTTGATGGCGCATGTATATGAAATAACATGCTCGTTGGGATCGGTAGTCCCATTGTATTTGGGTATGTATGGCATACGAAACGTCTTTGGAATTGGCTTCGGAGCCGCACTTGGAGGAAACGACTTTTGTACAAACTTCTTCGAGTCCATCCCTCTCAAGATTGGCAGTGGCCCCGGTATCTGATCAACTCGAGAGTTGTATGTCTCCACTTTTATATCGTTGGATTCAATTCTCTTCTCCCCTGATTCAATTCTTTTGGTGAACTCCTCGAGCATTTTCATTACCACAGGATTAGTCCCCGATTCGTTACCATTCGACCTTTCCGGTACTGGCTCGGTATGGCGAGTAATTTTTGGCTCGACCCTATTCGGAGCTCTATATTGATTTTGTAACTTAGCAATAGCAGTTTGCTGAGCCTGAAGCATCTCGAATATCACTTGGAGACCAACTCCTTCGTCTCCTCTGCCCTGTGTTCCTTAGCCACTAGATCAGCCTACTTTGCGTACACTCCCATCGAGATCTGCGCCTAGGTCCGCATTTAGAGCATCGTGCGAACTGACATCGACTGGGTTGGCAACCGGTGCTGCATCAAGATTAGTCTGTGGCACCTCGACTCATGGAGCGATCATATTTTCATTTTTATCATGGAATCAGGGGCCATTGTCACCGTGTGTGGATGCATTTTTTGAGTTTGACATGTTTTAACCTAAAAGCAAAGACACTCGACAAGAACAAGCATAAAATATTGTGTTTTACCATAATTAGTACTGAACAATCACTATTATCCTTAGCCCCACGGTGGGTGCCAAAGAGTTTACCGAGAATTTTGAGTAACAAGTAAACTTATTTAGTTGTTTCAAGGATACATGATTTAATCCAATACTAATTGATAAACAAGGAATTAAACAGATAATCTGAATAGTAAAATAAATCAAAACCAGTGTTCTGGTAGTTCTTTCAACTTCGATTCGAGATGGTCTCGAGGTTGGGTAACAAGAACAATAAAGAACAGAAAATAAACAGTGATGAGCAATAATAGATAGTAAGTGAAATAGAGAAAGCAGTGTATGTGTATATGTTTATCAGTGAATAAATCTCTCTTACAAATGAATGGGGTCCCTCTTTATATAGTAGAGGAATCCTAAATAAGGTACAATTCTAATAACGGAAACAAATCCAATAATTGGCGTCAATAACCGCTTAATTTGATCGGTTCCGGGATTTCCCCCGAGATCTTCGGTCGGTTGCTAATATCTCGCCATTCCTTTATTATGCCTTACTCGAATTTGGTCATGCTCAATCTCGATCTTCATCGAGCACTTCGATCTTCATGCTCCATACTCTTCCATTGAGCTCGAGCTTGGTCTATTATGAGCTTACTCTCGAGGCAGCTCCTCGTGCCTATGAAATTGGGCATGCCCGATTTCGACCGTATACAAATAGATAAATACATTTCCTGATATACTAGAGGTGTCAAGTCACCTTGGTTAGGCCCTCGGTTTTATATATATATATATATATATATATATATATATATATATTCATTGCCTTAGCCTTACTGCCTTGTCGCATTTTGTTGCGTTCTTGTTGTTGTTGTTTATCTCACATGTATACAAAAATTATATATTGGATTGAATGCTTTACTTTATGTCCTGAATCATATAAACAACTTAGGCAAATCTTAAAAAACATAGGATTAAAAGAAGTATTAGTTAGTAACTAATCCCCCGTTCACTAATTATAAGTTGTTTGTATAATTAATCTACTATGCTTTGTTAACTTTTTCTTAAAGATTTTGAAGACCAAAAGCTGAGCAAGAGATGATAACTCCTCTTTAAAAAATGAAAACCAGAACTGAATCGCAAGTTTGACCTTCAAAAAGGAATCAACTCATTTCGAAAATAAGGTGTTGCCGCTCAAACGGTTTTCTTCAAGTCTAATATCTAAAAGACAAGGTATATCTTAGGCTTACTTTCACAATACCTTCATCTCATTAGAGTAATATAAACTTCCATACTTTAGGAACAAAGTGTTTTAACTTAGCTTTCCTAAATACAAACACCACACACATTTTAAAAATCTTTCAAGCATACATACACTAACATTATTTTTCCAAGGCTCCTCTATAAATTCATACCTTTTCTAAACAACACCCTTCTTTTGTAAGTATTATTTCCTAATGCATAGCAAGCCGTACTCTTTTTAAAAGCTAGTTAAGCATAATACAAATAATTAATTCTAAATCTAGTCTAAGTCCTATGGAGCTACCTCGGGTAGATTTTAAGGGGTGCCTAACACCTTTCCCTTAGAAGAACAAGAACCCTTACCCATAATCTCACTGGTTAGCAGACTAATAAAGAATGTGATTTTTGTAATTAAATAGGTACCCTAGTATACCTTTAAATATTAGGTGGCGACTCTCTTCTTCAATAACAGAGAAACCGCAAGTTGAATATTATTTTGACTAGCAAAAAACAGGGTACAACAACATGGCGACTCTGCTGGGGATTTCACACTTAAGTTCTGACCTTAGCAGGCTTAGACTAAATTTGGCATTCAGATTTATTTGTACATTGCTTTAACTATAGATAAAATTGCAATTACGTTCTTACCTGCTTTATTTGCTCTTTATCCTTATTATCATACTTATTGTTGCCACGTTCTTATCTGTTACTGATTTATATATATATTGTCATCACATTTCTTCCTATCGAGTCTTGGTCGTACACTATCACACACAATGGCACGTGAGGTTGTCTTTTACACCCCTCCGAACCTTCTTTTCAAAACTCTCCAGTTTCAGAGAATGGCTTTGTCAGGTCAACTAACATAACTTCTGGCAGCCTTCAGTCTAATTAAAAAGTAGGAAATACTCTACTTTAGCAAGAATAGGCCATACTACATAAACCTTAGGTGTGTCGGTCCTTGGTATCGACACACAATTAGGAACGCCACCCTAATTTCAACGGGTCATGCACCCAACAACATGACTTATGTGGAAAGACAAACAAACCTGACAAAACACTTAAAGATCCAAATCAAACACTTACCAAACACCTTTCTTTTACCCACCTCAGAAAATAGAAATCAACCAAAACATCCCTGAGATTAACATGGTGATGGGAGCTCCCCACAAGTTGAAGCAGCGGTGGAAGAACATTTGTCGGGAACACGGAGATGAGATTCGAACACACTTGGGAGCATTGACCGCTTTGCTAAACATCCGAGCAGATAGAGTGCTCACTCGCTTGTTGATAGAGTTATAGGATCCGACTAAAGTGGTGTTCAAGTTTGCCGACTGTGAGTTATACCGACATTGGAAGAAGTTACTAGTTTCACGGAGCTGCCGTTCAATGAAAGGAAGCCAATACTACCAGTTACTATGCCCGATTACCGATTCTTGGATGCTTTAGGCCTGGCTAACAGTCAGGGTATGAGAAATATCGAGGACGGATGGGTGAACCTCGACTAGCTATTCGACAGGTTTGGACACCGTGAAAGCTATGAGTGGTATTCAAGAGAGATTCAATGTGATCAAGCAACGTGAGAGAGTCTCAGGCCAATCACCTTATTATTGGCACTGTTGGGATTATTGGTCTTCTCGTAGAGAAGGAGTCGGATCAACATCAACTTATTACCTGTGGTTCTGGAAACCTTCTGTGGCAACCTTCAAGCTACTTTGGTGCCGATGGTGCTAGCTGAGATGCTGAGGGCTTTGTCGCATATGCATGAGGGTATGATTTCTTTAAGGATTGTAACTTGTTGCTTCAGATCTGGGCTACCGAACATTTCTTCCAGCGAGAGGCCACCATTGACTACTTTGTGGGCGTCAGCAACATGATCTGCAGTCACAACAAGAGGATGAGACATTGGGTCTCCTCACATGAGTAAGAAGAGTGGAAAGAAATGTTGACTAATCTAAGTGGAGAATGGGTCAACTGGAAGCTATCATGGTTAGGTGGAAGAGCAATCTTAAGGACTCCTCATAAATACTTCCTTGAAATGATCGGACTTGAGGGCATTCAACCATACTCATCCCTGCGGGTTCTCACACAGTTAGGGATGATCCAGGATGTGCCTCTATGGACAAGGAAAGCACTATACGAGGATGCATACAACATACAAATTCCCATCCCTAGGATAAGAAGGCTCCAAGAAGAGTGGAACCACCTGGTTGGAGTTCAACGATGAAATGGAGGAGTTTGAAGAAGATCCGGAGAAAGAACTAGAAGAAGAAGAGGAGATGGAAAACTACTCCGGGTATGGTTACTAGAAGTTGGTTGATTTCCCTTTCTTTCCCACATTGTACCCTATCCCCAGTTTTCTTTTACTGTGCTAAAGGGCAAGTTGTTCAAGCCCATGCAATTCTATGAAACAGTGATGTAATCTTTGTTCCCACTTATTTCATTCCAAATTATCAATGAAAACAAACTTGCTTCAGATCTAAATGTGTCAAGTGTAAATGTTTGTCAAACATCTACGATTTAGGGTTACCTCCGAAAATGAGAGGTCCCCATGAATTCTATGAAAATATGCTAGCCTTAATGCATGAATTAATTACGATGTGTGATTTCCTAGTTGTATAAATGAAGAAACTAATTCATGTTTCTTTTTCTTTTCTTTCTTATTATTTTTTATTTTGCTTTATTATTACCCAAAAAAGAAAAGAAAGTTGGTTCATGTTGTCCAGAAACTGGCAGAACCACCGTACAATCTAAGATCAAAGGGAAAGATGTCAGCTATAGAAAACACGACTGAACATGCTCAGGTCACAGCCGACAGCCGGTTCAATCGGGGGAGGAGGACGATACCAGGAATGATGAACACGTGGTCAGGATGGCCCAAGAAATGGAGTCTCTAATGGAGGAAGTACAGCATATCAGAGAACTAGCACATCTGGCCATGACAACGCTTCCTCAACCACCTCGTTTTCCTTCTTTGGATTCAATTCCTGACCACTTTCCTTCCACATCATGCCAAAACAACAACACCCCAAATTCAATGCCTACCACTCAAGTCATACCTCCAGTAACCCCTGCAAACTCCCAAATCCCCCTATCCACACTCCCTACGTACCACAGTGCATTCAGACACCACAAAACCCACCTATCACAACCAATGCAACTTAAACCACTCCTCGTGACGGAGTCATTTTTACCACTCACCCAAATAAGAACAAATATGTGGCACATATCGCTGCTCATGATATGTTCTCCCTGTATATACCATTTCTGAACTTACCTTTACAGCGCCTGTCACGGTCAGGGTGCCTTATGAGATTGATCAATATGCCGAGATGGAGAGGGAAGCTAGGCGTAAAGAAGAGGCATCAGTATCTGATCACCTGCAAATCTTGAGAAAACAAATAAAGAACCTCCAAGTTTCCCGAGAAAGTGAAAGTTTGGACTACGATGATGTGTGTATCCATCTGGATGTGGATATGCCAGCAGGGTATAAGCCTCCAAAGTTCGATATCTTTGATAGGACGGGAGATCCCCACGCGCATTTGAGGGCATATTGTGACAAGTTAGTCGGAGTGGGGAGGAACGACATGAAGTTATTTATAAGGAGACTGACAGGAGAAGCGCTTACCTGGTAGACTCGACAGGATCCGCTAAACTGGAGAACTTGGCAAGATATAGTGGAGGACTTCATGAATCACTTTTGATTCAACACAGAGATCACTCCCGATAGGTTCGCACTGATGAACCTATAAAAAAAGCCATCCAAGTCATTCCAAGAATATGCGCGATAGTGGAGGTCAACGGCCGCTAGGGCGAAACCTCCGCTAGACGACAGTGAATTAACCAAGTATTTCATCAAAGCCCAGGAAGGGATATACTTCAAAAAAATAATGGGAATGATGGGACAGAAATTCACTGAGTTAGTCAAGATGGGAGATTACTTAGAAGAGGGTATAAAATCTAGCAAAGTACAATCCATGGTAGCATTGTAAGCGTCCAGCAAGGCGATCCAATCTGGGTCGATCGATAGTGGAAAGAAGAAGAAAGATGAGGTTTCAGCAGTCGTCCCTTACTCTCAACCCAACCCATATCACGGAAACACTTCCTATTCCCAAACAATCATTCACCATCACCCACTTATGCTCCAGTCTATAACACCCAGCCCTATTATCATCCTCAACCACAATACAACCCTCTTTGAGCCAATAACAACCCGAACCCACAATGACCATATGCTTTTGTCCAAACCACTACTCATCAAAACCGACCTGCTTATGCACCACGCCCTCATCCCAATTTTTAAGAGATGGGTCCTAGAAATTATACCCCGATTGCTGAGCCTCTGGCCCAATTGTTTGAGAGATTGAGAAGAGCAAGATTGATACATGCAGTGGAAGGAAGGGTTCCTGAGTATCCCTCCAAGTATTTTGATTCAACTAAAAGGTGTATGTATCATTACAATGTACATGGGCATGATACTGAAGATTATTTTAAGCTGAAAAATGAGATTGAAACACTGATCAAGAGTGGTAGCCATTCAGTGCACTTCGGCTCCGCCCAATGTGAATCGCAATCCACTGCTAAATCACCGAAATCAGGGGGCCAACATGATTACATTGGATGAAGAATATGACCTAAAGGGAACGATTGTCACTATAGGAAATGAAGAAGCCGCTAGGATCCCTCCTCAAAGGGCTCCAATGATTACAGTACAAGTAAGACCCACAGTTACAGTTCAGACTTATCAGTGACAACATGTCGTTGCTAAAATGGATGAAGAGAGTCGGGAAAACAAAATTGTCCCATGGACGTACCAGCAGAAGGGGAAGGCTAAAATGACAGACTCTGCCGCATCTCATGGTATGACTAGTTCTTGGAGATGCTATGCTCCTGAAGATGCCAATCGAGGGAACTTGGGAAGAGACCAAATTCAAAGAAGGGACATAACAGACCCAGAAGCCGCCATGTTCTGGAAGAGAATGTCGACCAAAGAGTAATCCATGGAGAAGCAGCTGAAGAAAACTCCAGCACAGATATCAATCATGAACTTGCTAATGAGCTCTGATAGTCATAAGGATGCCCTATTGAAAGTACTAAGTAGGGTAAGTGTACTAAGCAACACCACAGTGAGGCGCTGGCTGCGACAATTGGAAATATGGTCGAAGCAAATATGATCACTTTCAGAAGAGACGAACTTCCTGTCGAAGGCGCAAGTCACAACAAAGCTCTTCATATCACTGTCAAATGTGGGGATAAAGTGGTGCCCCGAGTGCTGGTCGATGAAAGGTCAGGAGTCAACATTTTGTCCGCTCTCTACCCTATGGGAGTTAGGGATCCATTTGAGAGAAGTCAAGGAAAGCCACGTAAGGGTAAGGGCCTTTGACAGTTCGCAAAAGGATGTTATTAGAGTCAACATTTGTATTATGGTAGTTGGTTTACATTGAAAGAGGCTCATTGGCACTTAAACCTATAGGGAAAAATAATTCATTAGTGGTTAGGGGTATTTGGGAGTAGAATTTAACTCTAGGTTAGGCTGCTCTCTCCGGCACAAGCATTGCACTGTGCCTTGAGACCCTTGCAAACTTTGAAGTGTCGGGGATTCAAAGGGAACATCGATCTTGAGTGGAACTTTCTCCTTAGCCCTTAATTCATTGACACTTGTTATTCTCTTTAGGTTGTGTTTAATGACAATGAAAGGTTTTCAATGTAAATTGTTTACCATATATAACCGCCACATTAGTATATGTTCTCATAGTATTTGGGTATTGTTAGTTTGTTATATTTTTCTCCAATCATTTACTTATGTGTTTCATGCATAATTGAATATACATAATATGTATCTAATGACCTTCTCTTTTTTTCTTTTTACATGTACATTTATTTGGGCATGTTGAGTTCATAAGGAACTCGGGCCCAAATCCAGCATTCCTATATCTCAGAAGGTGCATAGTCAGTTGTTGACCATCCCTATATCGCTGGGCCTGCCTCTTTGTGGCCCAAATATAAGAGTCAAATCCTCTCCTTTAACTCATTTATTATTTACTGATGCATTGCCTTAGCCTTACTGGCTTGTTGCATTTTGCTGCATTCTTATTGTTGTTTATCTCACATGTATACAATAATTATATATTGGATTGAATGCTTTAATTTATCTCCTAAATCATATAAACAAATTAGGCAAGCCTTAAAGAACATAGGACTAAATGAAGTATTAGTTAATAACTAATACCCCGTTTGCTAATTATAAGTTGTTTGTATCATTAATCTATTATGCGTTGCTAACTTTTTCTTAAATATTTTGAAGCCCAAAATCTTAGCAAGAGACGGTAGCTCCTCGTTCAAAAAAGAAAATCAGAACTGAATCACAATTTTGACCTTCAAAAAGGAAATCAACTCATTTCGAAAATAAGGTGCTGCCGCCCCAAATAAAGATTTCAAACGGTTTTATTCAAGTCTAATATCTAAAAGCCAAGGTATACCTTAGGGTTAGTTTCATAACACCTTCATCTCATTAGAGTAATATGAACTTCCATACTTTAGGAACAAAGTGTTTTAACTTAGCTTTCCTAAATACAAACACTACACACATTTTAAAACTCTTTCAAGCATACATACAATAATGTTATTTTTTCAAGGCTCCTCTATAAATTCATATCTTTTCTAAACTACACACTTCTTTCGTAAGTATTATGTCCTAATGCATAGCATGCCGTACTCTTTTTAAAAGCTAGTTAAACATAGTACAAATAATCAATTCTAAATCTAATCTAAGTCCTATGGAGCTACCTCAAGTAGATTTTAAAGGGTGCCTAACACCTTCCCCTTAGAAGAACAAGAACCCTTACCCATAATCTCACCGGTTAGCAGACTAATAATAATGTAACTTTAGTAATTAAATAGGTACCCTAGTATACCATTAAATATTAGGTGGCAACTCTCTTTCTTCAGCAACAGAGAAATCACAAGTTGAATCTTGTTTTGACTAGTACAAAATAAGGTGCAACAATCATAAATGTGAGGCTCGCAATTGCGATCAGGTTCTCGCAAATGCGAGTTTGCAAGACCTGCAACTTTGTACCAGCAACTGCTAAGCACCAGCGGTTTCAAACTCATATGTAACACATCTAAAACACCCCCAAGCCCCTCAGGATTCAAACCAAACATGCACGTAAGTGTACAAACATGCTACAAACTCGCTTGCTACCTCAAATCACCAAAATAACATCAAATAGCAATAATCGATCATCAAAACTCAATATTCAACTTAAAAATTCATTTTTCACAATCCTTCACATAATGCGCTGAAATGCGCTTGGGTCACCTGGGACCCCAATCAAACGTGCGTACAAGGCAAAAAATATCATATGAACCTACCGGAATTGTCAAAATACCAGTTCGATGTTGTTTACCAAAAATATTGACCGTCGTCAACTCAAACCTCATTTTAATTCAAAAATCACTTTTTCTTTAACATTTTACAGAAAGGTTTTCTGGAAAATGACACGGACTATGCAAGCAAACCAATAAATATCAAATGAAGTTATGGAAGGTCTCAAAACAAGGGAATTAAATCTAGTACTCAAAACGATCCATCGGGTCATCACATTCTCAACCTCTAAAAAATTTGTTCGTCCTTGAACTGACATAGAAAAGTACATGGACTGGTAAAAAGGCAAGGGTATCTACTCCGCATATATCGGACTAGGACTCCCACATAGCCTCCTAGATCGGCTGACCTCTCTATTGCACTTCCACAGAAGTAAAACTCTTAGATCTCAATCTACGAACCTGTCGGTCTAGAATAGCCACTAGCTCTTCCTCATATATAAAATTATCGTCAAGCGCACCGTGTGAAGTCTAAAATGGGTGACGTGTCTTCATGGTACTTCTGAAGCATGAAAATGTGAAATACCGGATGTACCCCTGCTAAGATAGGAGGCAATGCATGCTTATAAACAACCTCCCCAACTCTCTCCAAGATCTCGAATGGGCCAATAAACCTCGGGCTCAACTTGCCCTTATTCCCAAACCACACCATGCCATTTATAAGTGACACTCGGAGAAGAACCTTCTCACGCACCATGTAAGCCAAGTCTCGAACCTTTCAGTCTGCATAACGCTTTTTCTGGACTGAGCTATACAAAGTCACTCTTGGATCACCTTAACCTTTTCCAAATTATCACGGACCAAATCAGTGTACAACAATCTAGCCTCTCCGGGATCAAACGAACAAACTAGCGAACGACATCACCTCCTATATAAGGCCTCGTACGGACTCAACGGATAGATGTTGTTGTAGGCAAACTCCGCTAGAGGTAAAAACTGGTCCCACTGACCCCTGAAATCCATACAGCATGCCCACAACATGTCCTCCAATATCTGGATAGTGCGCTCGGATTGTCCGTACCTCTAAGGATGAAATGAGGTACTCAGCTCGGCCCGTATGCCTAACTCACGCTGCGCAACTCTCCAAAAATGCAATTGAACTACGTGCCTTTGTCAGAAATGATAAAAATGGGCATGTTGTGCAGACGAATAATCTCCTGGATGTAAATCTAAGCCAACCGCTCTGAAGAATAGGAAGTCAACACCGGAATGAAGTGTGCGGACTTAGTCAACCGATCCATAATAGCCTAAACTACATCATATTTCCTCAAGGTTCATGGTAAGCCTACCACAAAATCTATGGTGATGCACTCCCACTTCCACTCTAGTATCTCCAATCTCTGAGTCAGCCCACCCGGTTTCTGATGCTCGTTCTTCACCTGTTGATAGTTCAAACACTGAGAGACATAAGAAACAATATATTTCTTCATTCTCCACCACCAATAGTGTTGTTTAAAGTCACAGTACATCTTGGTGACACTTGGGTGAAAGGAATAACACGAACTGTGAGCCTCCTCAAGGATCAACTCTCTCAACTCATCAACATTTCGAACACAAACCCGGCTTTGAAGCTGCATAACACCATCATCTCCAATCACAATCTCCTTGGCACCACCCCACTGCACCGTGTCCTTCAACACCAACAAGTGAGGATCATCAAACTAGCAACCCTTGATACGTTCCAACAACGATGACTGTGCCGCAACACAAGTAAGAATCCAGCTAGGCTCTGAAAAATCCAACTT
This sequence comes from Nicotiana tomentosiformis, assembly GCF_000390325.3. NCBI lineage: Eukaryota > Viridiplantae > Streptophyta > Magnoliopsida > Solanales > Solanaceae > Nicotiana > Nicotiana tomentosiformis. The sequence goes on from NC_090812.1 coordinate 136,808,338, forward strand.
CACGAACTGATTGGCCAAAGCCTGAACATTCATGGCTAGTAGCCTCCCTACTGTCGGTAAATATGCCAAATTGCCCATGTTGTCAGCCTTTCTACTCAATGCGTCGGCCACTACATTGGTCTTCCCTGGATGGTATAATATGGTGATATCATAGTCTATCAGCAACTCTAACTATCTCTGCTACCGCAAATTAAGGTCCTTCTGCTTGAAAAGTTGTAGGAGACTCCAATGGTAGGTATAGACCTCACATGGAACGCCGTATAGATATTGCCTACAACTCTTCAGCGCATTAACAATGGCTGCCAACTCTAAATCCAGAACAGTAAAGTAAATTTAGAATCAGAATCGCGCTTGGATCCTATCATTAGAACGAACAACACACCAGCGACCACACTTGCTACGCTACTAGGGCTTATGGGCAAAGCAAAGGATATTATTTTATCTTTAAGGATAGGGAAATTTAACTCGAATTTTTTTGCTAAAATAGATTTGCACAAAGCATTCGATTTGGTAAATAGAAACTTCTTTCTTGATGCTCAATGTTTTGCTAGTACCGGTGAACCTGATGGCCGCAACGATGGAATCTGGGATGGAGGACTTGTAGTATCTCTCTAGATCTGGCAAAAGCGGATGAATATGGTGATTCTTCTCATGAACATTCAAGTGATGAGATGCGTGGGAAATAACCCTACCGTCCTGCATCAACACCATGCCAAGCCCAATACGTGATACATCACAATACACAATGTAAGCTCTCAAACATGTGGGCAACACCAGCACTAGGGTTGTAGTCAATGCAGCCTTATGCTTTTGAAAGCTTGCCTCACAGTCGTCAGACCATCTGAAAAGAGCATCCTTCTGGGTCAATCCAGTCAAAGGATTTGCGATGGATGAAAAACACTCTATGAAATGGCGATAATAACCCGCCAAACCCAAGATGCTCTGAATCTCTATAGCTGATGTAGGTTTAGGCTAGCTCTCAACTTCCTCAATCTTTTTCGGATCCGCCTTAATTCCCTCACTGGACACCACGTGGCCTAAGAATGCCATCGAATCAATCCAAAACACGCACTTGGAGAATTTAGCATATAGGTTCTTCTCCCTCAATGTCTAGAGCACGATCCTTAGGTGTTGCTCATGATCCTCTAGCTGCGAGAATACACGAATATATCATCAAAAACACGATGAAGAAGGAATCAAGGGATGGCTAAGTCACGTTGTTCATCAAGTGCATAAAGGCTATTGGGATATTGACTGACCTAAAAGACATCACCAAAAACTCATAGTGACCATAGTGGGTCCTGAAAGCCGTCTTCAAAATATCTGAAGCTCAGATCTTCAACTGATGGTATCATGATCTCAAGTCAATCTTCAAGAATACCCTAGCTCTCTTAAGCTGATCAAGCAAATCATCAATATATGGTAGTGGGTACGTGTTCTTGATAGTAACCTTGTTCAGCTACTTGTAGTCAATACACATCCTCATAGAGTCGTCCTTCCCCTTTACAAATAGAACCGGAGCAACCCAAGGCGAAACACTAGGTCTAATGAAGCCCTTATCAAGCAACTCTTGAAGCTATTCCTTTAATTCCTTCAACTCTACTGGAGGAATGCGATACAGTGGAATAGATATGGGATGAGTGCCCAGCGCTAAGTCAATACCAAAATCAATATCCATATTGGGCGGCATGCCCGGTAGGTTTGCGGGGAACACATCCAGAAACTCTCTCACTACCGGAACTGAATCGATGATAGGAGTATTAGCACTAACATCCCTCACAAAGGCAATGTATTCCAAGCACCCCTTCTCAACCATCCGTTATGCCTTCAGAAAAAATACCACACTACTAGGAACATGACCCAATGAACTTCGCCACTGCAATATCGGCAACCCGGCAGAGCTAACATCACAGTCTTGGTGTGGCAATCCAAGATAGCGTGATGTGGTGACAACCAATCCATGCCCAAAATCACATCAATGTCCACCATACTAAGTAACATAAGGTGTACCCTAGTCTCAAAATCCTCGATAGAGACCACACACGAACGATAGAAATGGTATGCCACTATAGAATCCCCAACAAGCATAGACGCATAAGCAGGAACACTCAAAGAATCACGCGACATATCTAAATATGAAGAAAATTATGACAACACTGGATCAAATAAAATTGATGCATCTCTATGGAAAATCGTAACAATATATGTGATGACCGCATCAGAGGACTCTGCCTCAAGTATAGCTAGAAATGCATAGAAACATGGCTGAGCCCCACCAATCTGACCTCTACTTTTTGGACAGCCTCTAACTGGCTGGCCTTCACCTCTAATGGCCTGACCACCACCTCGAGCTGCCTGAACCCTACCCCTAGCTGGCGGAGCGGGCGATGGAGCAATCATTTTCGCAACCATGGCACGAGTACCCTATTGTGACATGCTGCTCTGTGACCTAGGGCAAAACCTCGTGACATGCCTCGGATCCCCAAGAGTATAACAAGCCCTCGGCTGATGTGACTGCTGACCCTGGAACTGACCTTGATGACCTGAATAACCACCCTGATAAGTGGTGCACTGTTGGGAGCTGAAACACACAAAAACCACAACTGCCCGAAGCACCATATGATACCTGAAGTGTTGATAGAACGGGCCTGATAGAATGGCCTCCACCAAAAATACCCCTACCTCCAGATGAGGCACCACTGAAACCGCCGAAATGATGAGGCCTCTTCTTAGATGCCACCTCTCTACCCTGATAATGAACCCTCTAGTTCTACCTAGCGTTCTCCACAACTTGATTGAAAGAAATATCATCCTCAGTCTCTCTGGCCATCTACACCCTGATGATGTAATTTTGTCCATCAATACACCTCTACACCGTCTCCCTCTCAGTAGGGGTCAAGATAGCTCCATGGCATGATAGATCTACAAATCTGGTCTAATACTGGGTAACGGTCATGCTACACTGCTCTACGCACTCAAACTGACTGCGGAGATCCTCTCTCTTAGTGAAAGGGACGAACTTCTCCAAAAACAATGAAAACTATGCCCAAGTGAGAGGAGGTGAACCAGCTGGTCTACCCCGGACATACTCCTGCCACCACCTTTTGGTGGAGCATACATCCGAAACACTGCGAAGTCAACTTCATTGGACTCCACTATACCCATGTTGCGCAATACCTCATGGAAATAGTCCAAGAAATCATGGTGTTCCTCAGAAGGCGTACCACCCAAAATGAATAAGAAATAGCTTGGTGAACCTGTCCAACCCCTCGGCTGACATCACGGATCCCTCATCGGGCTATTTTAGAAATAACAGGTTGAACTGCTCTAACTAGTAGAACTGTTGGATTATGATATCCGTGAGCCATCTTCTCTGGATTGTGAGTAGCGAAAGTCTGGGCTCCTCCTCCAGCCTGAGAGACGGCCGGTGCCATAGGGAACATGCCGGCCTTAACCACACTCACCATAAGGCCTACCAAACGGACTAGGGCGTCCTGAAGTACTAGGGTGGCAATGAACCCCTATGGGACCTATGCTGATCCAACTGGCACTATCAAAATAGGGATATCCACCTTCTATTCGATCTGAGGCTCTACAATAGGCGCTGCTGCGCGTGCTCTAGGCTGAGCTTTGCCTCTAGCTCTACCTCGGCCCCGGCCCCTACCCCTGGTAGTGGGTGCAACCTGGGATTATGGCTTCTGATCAGCTGTGGATGTTGTGCGTGCCCTCACCATCTGTGAGAGAACAAGAATAGAATGATTCAAACTCAATTACATAATCAAATCGCACAATAAGAAAAGAAAGAAGGTAAACTTTTCTAAGCCTTATAGCTTCTATAAGATAAGTATAGACATTTCTGTACTGATTCCTCTAGACTCTACTAAGCTTGCTCATGACTCGCGAGACCTAGGCAACCTAGTGCTCTGATACCAACTTACCACGACCCGAAATCCCAACCACAGGGTTGTGATGGCGCCATACATCCACTTGCTAGACAAGCCACATTAGCTAAATAATTAACCAATTTCAACAAATTAAAGGTAAATTATTAATAAATAACGACTGAGATACTCTAAAATACATATAATGAATCCATAAAAAATGCAGTCTAAGCTAATCCCAAAAATCCAGAGTCAAAAGTAAACGATCGACTAGAATACTATAAATATAGTTTGAAATGAAATACAATTATTCGAAATAAGATAAACAATAAAACAAGATAGAAGGGGACTTATGCGAGCGCTGTGCAGCTCTACCTCAAGTTTTCTGGATAGATCTGATTCGAGCAATCTCTTCTATTCACCACTAGGACCAACACCGAGATCTGCACAAGAAGTGCAGAAGTATAGTATGAGTATAACCGACCCAACGTACTCCGTAAGTGCCAAGCCTAACCTCAACGAGATAGTGACGAGGCTAAGACAAGACACCTATAATAAGCCTATACAATTATATATGTATGACAAAATAACAAGTACATCGTCAAATGAAACAACATAGTAGGGGCAGGTATAAAGAACAATAGACAAAAATAGTAAATAAGGAATCATGAAATAAACCTCTTTCCAACATGGGCGAAGAAACTACCTAGTCAAAACTCACATTTCTAGATATCAAGTAAAACAATAGTATCAATAAACTCATACGGCATCATCCTTCGTGCTTTTTCTCTCATCCTCACATGAGTCATAATGAAAATGCATATGCACAACATCACCTTCGTGCTTTTCACTCTTCCTCACCAAGCAACAGCAACAACCCAAAGTATCGCCGCCGTTCGTGCTTTTCACTCTTCCTCACCAAGCAACAACAACAACCCAAAGTATCAAGCGATGTAGGAAGCAAATCTCAAATTCAACTATAGTGTTAGGATACGAAATTCAACATTCGGTATCGCAATAATTCTTACATAAGAATTAAACACGAAAATGAATAGTTAAAGAGTTCAACGATCTATCTAAGGCATGGAATACATAGTAAAAGAAACAACATGGTACAAGTAGGCCAATCTCACCCATATATTTTATCCCATGACTGTGCACACATACTCGTCACCTTGCATATACGCCATCCCCACACATAATTCACGTAACAAATAGACCAAACAAGTCCTAATTCACTCAAGTCAAAGTTAACCACGACACTTACTTCTTTTTGCAAACAAATTAATAAGTAATCATGGATTTGACTTTTGAACAAGCCTCCAAACCAACCGAATCTAGCTAATTATAAATCAAACAATCCAAAATAAGCTTTAGGAACTACCCATGAATGAAAAAATATTCGATTTTGATCATTTTTGAAAAAATCAAAAAAAACAAAGGTAAACCCCGGGCTCGCTTGGTCGAAACCCGAGATTCAGACCAAATCCCATATTATCCATTCACCTACAAGCCCAGATACATGACTGATTTTGAAATCGTACCTCAAATTGAGGTCTAAATCTCAATTTCACAAAATCTCTAAATTCTACCAAAACCCCCTAATTTCTACCATGAAATTCATAGATTTGATGTTAATGAGTGGGGAATTGATGAAAAATGAACTAGAGTTGCTTACCAATGATTTTGGGAAGAAATAGTTCTTCATAAAATGCCTTTATAGAGCTTATGGTTCGAAAATGCTATAAAATGAGTTAAGTCCCAATTTTTCCCATCTTTTACCCAGTTGCAGAGGTCACAATTGCAAACTAAAAGCAACCAGTTCAACAGTAATGCAAAAGTCACAAATGCGACAAAACCTTCGCATCTACGAAGGACATCCCCTAGCAAATGCGAGCCTAGCTTCACAAATGCGAAGATGCTCTACCTAGCATAGTATCGCAAATGCGACTCCAGGACTGCAAAAGCGATCCTAGACCATATTGCAAAAGCGAACATTTGTTCCGAAATGCGAACAGCAACCCACACTTCCCACTTGGCATTGCGAGCCTGACATCGCAAATGTGAAGCTTGCAAGTTCGATCAGGTTCTCGCAAATGCGAGACCTGCAACTGCTGAATACCAGCAGTTTCAAACTCATCCGTAACACATCTAAAACTCCCTTGAGTCCCTCGAGCTCCAAGTCCAACATGCACATTAGTGTTATAAAATCCTAGAAGCTCACTCGCTATCTAAAATCACCAAAATAACATGAAATAACAACAATCGATCATCAAAACTCAAGATTCAACTTAAAGACTCATTTTTTACAATCTTTCACATAATGTGCAGAAATGCGCTCGGATAACCTGGGATCTAACCAAATGAGCATATAATTCTGAAAACATCATACGAACTTACTAGAATTATTAAAATATCCGAGGTTGTTTACCAAAAACGGTGAACGTGGTCAACTCAAACCTCATTTGAAGTTAAAATCATTTTTTCTTCAAAATTTGACGTAAAAGCTTTCTAGAGAATGACATTGACCATGCACGCAAACCAATAAATATTAAATGAAGCTATGGGAGGTCTACAAACACGAAAATTAAGGCTTGTACTCAAAATGACGTATCAGGTTGTCACAAATTACTACCCTAGTAATTACACCTATTTCAATTACAAGGTGTCTTTCCAAATATGCTCTAAAAGAATAAAATTTAGAGCCATTTTCTCAAAATCTCTGTAATGAGTATCTAATAGGAACATTCTTCCATGAGTTTAGAACAACTAGCAATTCAAGTGTCTAGATGAAATATACATGCAAGTTTAAAGGGTTGTCAATATTCTGCTTAAAATTAATATGACTAAGGAAGGGTGTGTTTGGTATGAAGAAAAATATTTCTTGGAAATTAGGTGATTTTTTTATTTGTTTTCTGGAATTGGTTAAGTAGCAGAAAATACATTTTTGGAAAATATATAATTTAAGCAAACATTATGGGAGACAAAATGAGTAAGGGTGAGGGAGCGCGGTAGGTTGGGGTCTTGTCACGGCCCAAAATCTCACCTTAAGGATATTGATGGCACCTAGTCTCTAAGACTCTGTAAGCCTATCACACAATAAAATCTGATAATTTATAACAACTTAATATTAAATAAAATAGAGAAAATGGCTCAAAACATAGCCAATATTATAATACAACAAGCACAATCCCAAAACCCAGTAATACTGAGATATAAGCTCTACAAAGAGTACACTAAAAATCTCAAAATACAACATTGTTTGGAAATACAATAAAAAGCACAAAGAACAATAGAAGGTGACACCGAGGCCTACGAGCGGAGTAGCAGGTATACCTTGAAGTCTCCACAACTCAGCTCAAAACTCTAGCGACCAACACGATCCAAAGTACATGAATCTGCACAAAAATATGCAGAAGTATAATATGAGTACACCACAGTCGGTACCGAATATGTATAAAGGCTACCCTCAGTAGAGTAGTGACGAGGTTAAAGTCAAGACATTCACTAGTCAAATAACCTATGCAAAATATCAAAGACTGGCGACATGGAGAATAACATAAAATAATAGTTGTAATCTTATCAAAATGAGTAATAGCAATTTAATACAGATAAGTCTCAATTTCAACAACAAATCATCAAATAGGTTCGTTCATATATTGAACCTTGTGCCCACATTGCCAATCACCTCGCACAGCAAAGATCTCATTCCACAACATATACCATATCTGCAAGGCAAAGATCTCGTGCCACAACATATACCGTACCCGCACAGCAAAGACCTCGTGCCACAACATATACCATACATGTGTTAGTTAACAATAACATTTCAAGATGAGTTTATCAAAAATCAAATAAGGTAATGCATAATAATAACTTTCATTTTATTTCAATTCGTTACGCGTCTAACAAATCAACAAAATATGAGATAACAAATCCACGTAGATAAATCCATCTTGACAACCAAATCATCAAGTAACAACAAAGGCATAGAATGGTTGGTAAGAAACCACACAACTAATCATGTATAAATGCATGACACACGCAAAAAAAGTCATAAGCACAAACAAGAAATACCCTTTTCACACCACACAAACATCATCACTAAATGCCCCAGGCCATCACATATCATCCTCGCGGAGCCACTCTTATCTCACCGAGTGCGCAACAATAAAGTAAATGCCCACCTTATTTTGCCACACACCTTTATCAATCATCCCACCTTGTCTCGCCGCATGTGCAAACCCGATATAACCCGCCTTGTCTCACCACATGTACAATATCAATAATAATAATAGCACGGCAGAAACCTCGTACAAACACCCGAACAATCAGCCCAACAAGTCCACATGTGCCATAATCAATGCCAATAATTGTCACCAAGACATAAATTCACAATCTTCCATTGCAGTGCACAAGGACAACTCAATAAGGAAATACGGATGGGTGTTCAACATATAAGCATGAAAGCTAGCTCAAATCAGTAACAATCTTACAAATGCCCAATTTTGTCAATTTAAGAAATACGATCCTAAAACATGATCTCTATCATGGAACGTAGACTCAAGTAATTATCCAAAGTGAGAAACACGTAGTACAAGAAGCTCTCAATCAAAACAAGGCAATAAAAGCAATCTCGAGTCAAATATGGTCATAAGGCACACATACATCCGTGTACACACGCATCACCTCGTGTACACGTCGTTTACACATAGCACATATAAGTAATTAAGTCAAATTCTAAGGTGTAATTCCCCCACACAAGGATAGAAAAGATACTTACCTCAATTAGGGCAAATCAACACATAAAATAACTTTTTCTCTAAAATTCACCTCTGCTCAGCTCAAATATAATTAAAAAAAATGTAATAATATCAAACAATGCAAGAGAAACCAATTTCTATTAATAACGTTAAGATCTTTACACATTTCCCATAAAAGTCAACAGAAGTCAACCCCGGTCTCGCCCAATCAAAACCCAAGTCTAAGGGTAGATCTTGACTGCCCATAACCCCACGAGTCCAAATTTGTATTTGGTTTTCATAGCTGAGTCCAATTCGACTCTCAAATCTCAAATTTTTATTTTTCAAAACATAGTAAAAAAATCCCCAAAGTTCCTTTAAAATCCCATGATTTTAATGTTAAAATCCATAAGAAATCAAGTTACAATATTGAAATTGAATCAAAACTACTTACCCAAAAATTCATTCCAAAAATCACCTCCAGCAACTCTAGTGCTCAAAATGTGATAAAATGAACCTATGTCCCGAAATCCCACCCTCTTGTTAAGCTACAGATGTCGCAAAAGCGACCTGGGGTTTGCAAACGCGACAACTGCATTGCAAATGCAATGTCTGCTAATCCCAGGGGATGTCGCAAATGCGACCCTGACTTCGCATTTGTGAAGTATGCCCCTTCAGCAAAAGCGATCACTTGATCGGAAATGTGGTCGCCCCTGCCCAGGTGCCCGATCACAAATGCGATCCAAAGTTTGCAAAAGCGAACACTCCAGCCCCCCAGCCCACCTCGAAAATGCGAAACAGGATCTCACATTTGCGAGACCTGTAGCATCAGCCCAGCACCAACAATACTGAACCTCACTCAAAACACTCCGCAACGCGTCTGAAACGCACTCGATCCCTCGGGGCTCCACACCAAACATCCACACAAGTCTAGAAATATCATACGAATTAGCTCGCAAGCTCAAAACACCATAATAACATCCGGAACTATAAATCGAACCCCAAAACGTATAGAATTAACAATGAAACTCAAGAATCACTAAAATCAAAACCAAGTGTCTGATTCCTACCAAACTAACTTGGAATGACACCAAACTTTACACACAAGTCACAAATGACAAAATGGACCTATTTCAAGTCCCAAAACCAAAATTCAAATCTGGTAGAATGATGAACAGAGATTGATATATGATATGCAAATGAAGAATTATGACTAAGTGCATAATTACAGTTAAGTCAGATAACCCAAAACAATAGAAATAGCCTCGTCAAGTCTCAATCAAACAACCACATACCCTAAATAAGATTTCTAACATGAATCATAGCTCAGTAAATCTATCAAGTAGGGAAAACACAAATAAAATGAGGTATGATAGCAACATAGTCCAAAAGTTGGCTCGGATCATGATTACCCCGGTGCACGCCCACACGCCCGTCACCTAGTATGTGCATCACCCCAGCACATTACAAATAACATGGTTCCAAGGAATACTTACCCTTAATTACAAGTTTAGAAATGTTACTTACGACAAAATGCGCAACTCAATACTCCAACAAGTCCTTGCCTTGCGAATCGGCCTCCGAGCGACTCGAATCTATCCAAAGCAACTTAATACAATCAATAATAGTCATAGGAAACAATCCCAAATGATAAAGCTAAAGTCTTGAATCAAATATGCAAAGTCAATCCATAACAACTCTGGGCCTACACCCCGGAACCCAACAAAATTCACAAATTCCGAACACCCATTAAATTACGAGTCTAACCGTTGTAATTTCATCCACTTCCATCCACAAATCGACCCCAGATCACCAAATCTCACTCTCCAACATAGTCTAAAATCCCCAATTTTCATTTCAAATTCACATAAACTAGGTATAACAATCAATGGGTAATCATTATATAATATCAAAAGTGATTAAACTTCACTTACCTATTCAATTGTATCAAAAACCATCTCAAAAATCACCCTTATCCAAGTTCAGAATCTTCCAAAATGAGAAAACACTCAAACCCTTCGAATATAAGAACCTACCAGTGAACTCGCACCTGCGCTCCAAATTTCTGGTTCTACGGGACTACTTTTGCTGTCCAAACTGTGCATCTGTGAACTTCACTTAAGTTTCGAGCAACAGCTTCTACGCATCCGCACTTGCAGAATAGTTCTGTATCTGCGGTTCTAGCCCTGCCATGCTTCTTCCGCTTTTGCGTACCCGCGTCTGCATCCACAAGCTCGCAGATATGGTAGATCCTTCGCACTTGTGACCTTCACCAGCATCAGTGAAGCCCGCATATGCGATCATGTGGCCGCTTTTTCGGTGTCGCACCTGTGACAAATCCCTCACAGGTGCGATTGCACCAGAACTCCCAAGCTTCAAAAATCCTTCAAGTCCCAAAATGATCCGCCAACCATCCGAATCTCTCCCGAGGGCCCCGGGACCCCATCTTAATACACCAACCAGTCCTAAATCACATTATGAACTTACTCAAAGCCTCAAATTACATCAAACAATATCGAAATTACGAATCACACCCCATTTCAAGCCTAATGAAACCAATGAACTTCCAACTTCTAAAACTAATGTTGAACCATAATAATCAACTCTGAATGATCTCAAATTTTACACATTAGTCCCATATAACACAATGGACCCATCCAAACTCCCTGAACCAAAATTCGAACCCGATATCAACAAAGACAACTCTCGATCAAACCTCTCAACCTTCCAAATCTTCAACTTTTCAACTTTCGCCAAAACACCGCAAACCAGCCGACGGAACTCCAAATTAACATCCGGACATATGCTTATGTCCAATATCACCATACAAAGCTAGTGGAACCATCAAAACCCTATTTCACAGTCGTCTACGCAAAAGTCAAACTCCGGTTAGACCTTTCAACTTAAGCCTTCAGCCTTGGGACTAAGTGTCCCAACTCGCTCTGAAATATCCCTGAAACCAAACCAACAATCCCGGAAAGTCACATAACCATAAATGAACATAGAGGAGGAAATAAATAGGAGAATGGGACTACAATAAAACCATAAATGAACATAGAGGAGGAAATAAATAGGAGAATGGGACTACAATACACAAAATGACCGATTCGGTCATTACACAAGTCTAAAACACATTAAGTAAATAACATTCACATGCAACCAAGTCTAAAAACAAAGTCGAAACCAATCAAATATAAATATTATATTACACATTCCAAATACTACTCCTGATCAGTTTCATTCTCCTCATTGTTAGATTCCTCCATTGTACGTTGATTGCTAAGCTTTTCCATGAATGTTCGCATCATACTTGTTGTTTTTGAACAGTGTTCCATTATTGCGATAATTCATTAATTTGTGTACGCATAGTCTCAATTTTTTCGAGTGAAGCAGAAGCACCACTAAATAATACGACTGGACGATTGGAGGATGGCTGTACTCCAAGTCCGTAGACTCTACCTCTATCTATTTTCATGAAAAATACAGGAAAATGATAAATATTATATAAAATTAATATTACTACAAAATTCTAATATTAAAATAAATATTACTACAAACTTCTATAACTCTAATTACTCCACCGGCTACATGTGTCTATATTGAAGTCATATCTTTGGGCAACGGTTGGGAATTCGGCTGAGTTTATTGCCATTCGTCAATCCTCTTTGATACCTTTCCTGAAATAAAAACAATAAACATTATATAAACAAACAAATTTTAACCTAAAAAAAATAGTATATAATTTAGCATCTTACATATGTCTCTGATGCATGCGGTTCAACCCGTGGTATGTCTATGATGCACTATAAACCGGAGCACCCTGAGTAATCTGATGTGTGGACTAAGCTGACCGACTACTCGAGCCTCCGCTAAATGGGTTCTAGCTGAAGAGTAAAATCCACTGAACCTTCCAGATCTTCGAGACCTTTTGGCCTCCTTAGACTCCCTTTCCTCGCCTAAAACACCCTTTATCTTCCTTGCAATCTCCACTACTTGTTGAAATGGAGCATCAGTTTGCAATTCTCGAGCCATGCATATTTTAATATCATAATCGAGCCCCTTAATAAATCTCCGGACCCACTCTCTGATTGTAAGAACCAAGATCGTTGCATTACGGGCTAACTCACTGAACCTGATAGCATATTCTGATACTGTCATAGTGCCCTGATGTAACCGTTCAAACACTACGCGCCACGCATCTCGGAGAGTCTAGGGAACAAACTCTTTCAAGAACATTTTTGAAAATTCAGCCCAAGTTGGCGGTGCTGCATCGGCTGGTCTACCTTCTTCATAGATTTTCCACCACCGATACGTTGCGCCTGACAGTTGAAATATAGTAAAGGCAACTCCGCTCACTTCCACAATACCCATGATGGAGAGAATATGGTGACAATTTTCTAAAAATCCTTGGGCATCCTCTGTAGCTGTGCCACTGAAAGTAGGTGGACTATACCTCTTAAACCTTTCGAGTCTCTTTTGTTCTTCTTCTGATGCCTCGGGCCTGACCTCAGGCCGAACCGGAATAACAGGTTGTACCGGTATTGCACCCGGAACCTGACCACCATGAATCTGCTGCTCTGGAGTTGTGATAGGAGTTTGAGATACTCCCCCAATCTTCCAAACATACTCAGGAACTTTGCTAAAGTCTCCTGAAGTCCGGGGGTAACAACAGGTGCTTCTCGTACCTGTCCCCCAACTGGAGCTACTAGTGGCTCCTCAACTGTTGTTCTGACAGGTGCTCTAGTCGTAGCACGTGCCCTTCCTCGTCCTCTACCTCAGCCTCTACCTCGGCCCCGGCCTCTTGCAGTCCTAGCAGTATGTGCGAATGTATGCTCAGCTAACCCAGTAGCACGTGTCCTCACCATCTGTGAGATAATGGAGATACAAAGGTTCAAATTCCAAATTCAACAAATTTCGCATAACAGGAAAGAAAGAAATGAAAATTTCCTAACAGTTCTGTAGCCTCTCGAAGATAAGTACAGACGTCTCTGTACCAATCCGCAAGACTCTACTAGACTCGTTCGTGACTCGTAGAACCTATGAACCTAGAGCTCTGATACCAACTTGTCACGACCCAAAATCCCACCACAGGCGTCGTGATGGCACCTAGTCTCTAAGACTAGGTAAGCCGATTTTAATTACCTTTTGAAGCCATTTTTGTTTTTGAAACTAACAACGGAAATAATTACAATATACAACATCCCAAGACTGGTAGTACTGAGTCACGAACTCTAACTGAATACATGGAATGATCATGAGGACCGAATATACAATACTATTTGATTACAAATTAACAGTACAATGAAATGAAAAGACTCCAAGGGACTGCGACGGCCAAGCAGCTCTACCTTGAATCCTTACGATCCCACTTTAACTCTACTCAAGTCCGATATCTCCAATTTCTGGCTCTGCATAAAAATGTGCAGAAGTGTAGTATGAGTACACCACGGTCGGTACCCCACTTTAACTCTACTCAAGTCCGATATCTCCAATTCCTGGCTCTGCACAAAAATGTGCAGAAGTGTAGTATGAGTACACCACGGTCGGTACCTAGTAAGTATCAAGACTAACCTCAATGGAGTAGAGATGAGGTACAGTCAAGACACGTACTAATCTAATAACCTGTACAATATAATATACAAAATAGTAGGAAACATATAGGAATAAGGGCAAGATAAAACAACCAGTGGTATGCACAGCAAGCAACAAGAATACCATAAATATCACTCAACAATTAATAAATACTTGTACGCCCAATTAATTCAAGTTTTTCAAATAAATATCCTTCACATATAATTCTTCCAAATAACTCTCTTTTAAATGTAGTTTTCTCAAATAATTATTTTTCAAATATAATTCTTTCAATAAATCTTTTCAAATATAATTTCCTCAAATAAATATCTTTCAAATACAATTCTTTCATATAATACTTTCTAAGTACAAATCCTTCCAAATAAATATTTTGAATATAATTCTTTCAATTAAAAAGTCACCATGTGACATCTCATTTCATAATCATAAAAATACGGGTCTCAGCCCATTTTCATATTTTTCGTAAACACGGGTCTCAGCCCATTTTCATATTTCCACGGCACCTCGTGCCCATAATTAAATCATCATATTTTTCCGTCACCTCGTACCCTCATTTCATATCACAACTGCACGGACAATTCACATGCCAATTATCATTATCATTTCATCACAGCACCGCGTGCCCACATTTCATATCACAACTGCACGGACAATTCACGTGCCAAATATCTTCATTATTTACTCATGGCACCTCGTGCCCACATTTTATTTTATAATTCGCCTGGAAATAGCCACAGGCTTTCAATTTCAACATAAATCAGATTGTTATCAATTTACCAACAAAATAAATTGCACAAGGTATAAAAGTAAACACAAGAAACTCACAACATTACATGAAAATTATCAACACCACAACCCCACATCATCACATATCTTCCCTGACAATAGCCACTCTTATCGCTCATATTGTTACACTTATCACTCCTATAGCCACCCTTATCGCTCCGCCCAAACAATACCAATAATCACTCTTATCGCTCCTATTGCCACCCTTATCGCTCTTATAGCCACCCTTATCGCTCCGCCCAGACAATATTCTAACAAACATAACAGTGAAATGTCACCCTTACAACCACATAATATCAACGGTGAAATGCCACCCTTATCTCCCCAAAATAACAACTCACACAACACAACAATTTACACAAGAAATTATCACAGCAGCATAATAAAATCAATTCATATCACAATTTGCCCAATGACCACAACCACATTCCAAAGATATAACAAAATCAATTAATTTCACAACAAATAGCCCAAGGCTCCACACAATGTATATAACACCCAAAAACAATCAATAAAGATAGAAATTACTCAACATAAAACAAAGTCTTCATTAAATTCAACTTTTCAATAATTATATAAACACCTCTTCTTAAGCTCATTTAATTAATTATTTGCAGAGGAAAATTCATATTGAAATTAATTTCCAAGAAATATTAAACCAACAATACTCACGAAATTTCATAAATATTTCAAGTAACAATCACATCAAATTATCATATAAAATCAAATTCAACAATAAGGATTTAGGCATGGCAAACAAATGATTTAATAATTTTCCATAATTTCCCAATTTACTACACAATAATGCCTAAGACTTAAATATTTATTCCAAAAGATCAACAAAAGTCAACGCGGGGCTCGCCCCTCAAAACCCGACATAATTTTCATGAAATTCGAACACCCATTCCAATACGAGTTCAACCATATCAATTTTATCGAATTCCAATAATAACTCGACCTCCAAATCTTAAATTTTTGTTTTTGGAAGATTTTATAAAAATCTTGATTTCTTCCATTTAAATCCGAATTAAATGATGAATATAATCAGGGATTCATGAAATATAAACACTTTAGGATATAGAACACTTACCCCAACCAAGCTTGTGAAAAATCCCTCAAGAATCGCCCAAATCAGAGCTCCAAAAATCCAAAAACAAAAATGGCAAAATGACCAATTTTAGGTCCTTAACATTCTGCTCGCGGGTCATAATACATATTGCGAAACTGTTCGAGATCTTAAGCCACTGAACGAGGCATTAATTCTTAAAACGATAAGTCGGGTCGTTACAGTATGTGTGTGTAACAATAATGTATTATCATTTGGACAACTAATACCGACCGAATTCGGACGGTATTTTTATAATTATATTAAAAGTAATTTATTATTATAAAAAAATAATTGACGCAGGGAGAGAAAAAATAAATTAGTATTTCCGACCGATATCGATCGGTATTTTTATAATTATATGATAAATAATTTATTATTATAAAAAAATAATTGACGCAGGGCGAGAAAAAATAAATTAGTATTTCCGACCGATATCGGTCGGTATTTTTATAATTATATGATAAATAATTTTTTATTATAAAAAAATAATTGACGTAGGGCGTGAAAAAATAAATTAAAAGTTCCGACCGACATTGGTCGGTATTCTATAATTATTTTAATTAACAATTCTTTTATAGATAGTATGCAAACTTGACTTGGTAGTGTCAGATAAAGCAAACTTTCTTTTTGTGGGATCACATTAACCGACCGATTGCGGTTGGTATTCTTATTTATAATTTTTTATTTGATTTTTTCCATCATTTTACTTTATTTCCGACCAATTTCGGTCGGTATTTCTTTCCGACCAATGTCGGTCAGTATGCTTTGGACGCTTTTTGAGAGTTTTTTATTAGTGTAAAATTAAAATTTTAATTTTTTTTATTACTTTTTATCGAATAATCAATGTATAAAGTCTAATTTCTTGTTGATTTTTTTCCAAATCACCAACTTGTAGCAAAGTAGATTTGCAGTCGTACCCTATATTTGTGCCACCTTTTAACATGTACCCCATTTTTAAAAATTATTGATTTGGTAGCCAGTTGACAAAAAATCCGTAATAATATGATAATTATACCCCTGATATTATTAGCATTAGCATGCTACTTTGGAGATGACCTCATTCGCATTAGCATATTGTAAAACAAGCCCTGATAAACGTAGCAGCATGCTAACGTTTGGAGATGACGTTATTTTACAATACCAGGAGTTATTCATTAGCACGTGAGATGGTGTAAAACTCCAGCCAATTACAGTAGCAGCTGAAATTGTTTTACATTGAAGCTAAAACTTCATGCTAATGCATGTTGAAGTTATTTATCCTGCAGTTAACAGTTTTGTTATGAGTTTTATCCAAAATTTCAGTCTAAATATGCTGAAGTTATTTAGTTTATTTGCTAAAACTTTAGACTAAACATGCTGAAGTTATTTAGTTCATTTGCTAAAATATCAGTTTAAACATGCTGAAGTTATTTAGTTCATTTGCGAAAATTTCAGACTAAACATGCTTAAGTTTTTATCTTGCAATATGTAATTTTCTAATGAGTTTTTGCTAATGCATGCTGAAGTTATTTAGTTCATTTGCTAAAATTTCAGACTAAACATGCTTAAGTTATTTAGTTCATTTGCTAAAATTTCAGACTAAACATGCTTAAGTTATTTAGTTCGTTTGTTAAAATTTCAGACTAAACATGCTTAAGTTATTTAGTTCATTTGCTAAAACTTCAGACTAAACATGCTGAAATTATTTAGTTCATTTGCGAAAACTTCAGACTAAATATGCTTAAGTTTTTGTCTTGCAATATGTAATTTTCTAATGAGTTTTTGCTAATGCATGCTGAAGTTATTTAGTTCATGTGCTAAAATTTCAGACTAAATATGCTTAAGTTATTTAGTTCATTTGCTAAAACTTCAGACTTATCATGCTTAAGTTATTTAATTCATTTGCTAAAATTTCAGACTAAACATGCTTAATTTATTTAGTTCATTTGCTAAAACTTCATGCCAAAACATGCTGAAGTGTTGTCTTGAGTCTACAGTTTTGTCAATAGTCCTGAAGGGCAAAATCATCTTTTTAAAACACTTTTAACCAAAAAATGGGTACGGATGCAAACGGAAAAATAAAACAGGTATAAGTTAAAAGGGGGCGACCAAATAGGGCGCCCCATGCAATTTTTACGTTAGGTAACATGTCACGTGATGTCCCACTTTACTAGAACGTCAATGCCACATGAGATGGTTTCCACCTCGATAGCTCTAACGAAAGAGGTGTATATTTGAACTACTTGAATAATATCAGGGATATATTGTTACTGAAAGTATAATAGAGGGTAAGATTGATATTTCTCATAATAAAAAAGGGACAAATTTAACCCTTTCCCCAGTATTAAATTCAATTAAAGTCAAATATTTTAAATATAAATCCATGCAATGTATCCATTGAAATTTTATAAAAGTATTTTGTGATGAAGTCGTATTTTAAGTAAAAAGTAAATTGACAAGAATCCATTTTGATATATTGCTGATTCAGTTAAAAAACAAGAAAAATAACATTTTATGGCGTAATTATATTAGAGGAGTTTTATTGTAATATACTTCATCTGTTTTAATTTATGCGAGTTTATTTGATTGATCACCGAGTTTAAGAAAGAAACGAAGACTTTTAAAATTTTTGAGCCCAAACAAGCCATAATATTTATGTGGCTATAATTCTTTTGAAACTTGTGGTATTAAATATGTCATAACATTTATGTGGTTATAAAAGATTCTCGTTGAGGGCGAATTAAAAATTTAGATTATGGGTATCAAAAGGGCTAGTTAGGCTGATTTTGGACAAGTTAGAATGGGCTGAGTCAATAATGACCAGCCCAAAAGTTACTTGAGCTGAGATGAGTTGGGTCAAGAAAAGTTAAATTTGGGTCATAGCCAAACCCGCTCAACTCTTATCAAGCTTTAAGTAATGTGTGTTGTTTTCTTATGAATTGTTTAATTATCAAATAATATAATTTTTCTTTTGTTATAGTCATAAATAACATATCAAACCAAAATAAAAAATTTAAGATATTTTAGCAAAGTAATTCATGCATCAATTTGGGCTAAAATCTGTCCAACTTTAGATGGACTGAGATACACTGGGTCAAGATGGACTGAGATCAACAAATAGGCAGGTCAACGATCGGCCAACTTTAGGTGTGTTGGGTGGATCAAATGGGTTAGGGCTCAAATTGCCACAGTTTAAATTAAGTTCTTTCCTTATTTAGAGAGTTGTCATTTTTTTAATACAGAGTAAAAAGTAAATAAGTTCACTTAAACTAGAACAGAGAAGTATTAGGTAGACAAATGAACCTGATGTAGTTAACGGGCCTTTGGTAGCTCCTTCTGAGTCGTATATTTTTGCGCTGGAGAACACTCATGAACCACAAAATCTGATGTTCAAAGTTGTTCGTTAGAGAACCGAAATCCTGTATAAACTCTTCGGTCCAGTAAAAATGAGACGGAAAATCCTCTTTCGAGGTGCTAAAGCTCTTATTAGTCAGAAATCACCATTCAGAAAGGTGCAATCCATAGTGCATCCTCGAGAATAAAGGATGGTTAATGGAAGTATAATGAAATTGCCCGAAGACTTAGTGTTCTATATACTATTAAGATGTCCGGTGAAATCTCTCATGCGATTCAAAGGCATATCTAAAGCTTGGTACAATTTCATACAATCCGCCACTTTTATAAATCTTCATCTCAACCGCATAACAACCATAGAAGACGAATTCATTCTGTTCAAGTACTCCATCAAAGAAGAACCAGAAGAATTTAAAAATGTATTGTCTTTTCTTTCTGGTCATAATGATGCTCTTAACCCTCTTTTTCCAGATATAGACGTGTCATATATGACCTCCAATTGTAGTTGTACTTTTTTCCCACTCATCGGTCCTTGTAATGGTTTGATTGCTTTGACAGATTCCATTACCATCATCTTAATTAATCCGGCTACTAGAAATTTCAGATTGCTCCCACCTAGCCCTTTTGGTTGTCCCAAAGGTTTCCATCGTTCTGTTGAAGAGCTTGGGCTTGGGTTTGACTCGATTGCGAATGACTATAAGGTTGTTAGGCTTTCTGAAGTGTTTTGGGATCCTCCTAATGATTATCCTGGTCCTAAAGAGAGTAAAGTTGATATGTGTGATTTGAGCATTGATTCTTGGAGAGAACTGGATTATGAACAGTTGCCATTGATTTATTGGGTGCCTTGTGCTGAGACATTTTACAAGGAAGCGGTTCATTGGTTTGCAACTATAGATTTGTCTATGGTGATTCTTTGTTTTGACGTGTGCACTGAGACTTTTCGTAATATGAAAATGCCCCATACTTTTATTTTTGACAACGAGCAATATTGTGGCCTTGTAATCTTAAGTGAGTCTCTAACATTGATTTGTTACCCGAACCCAATATCTATTGATCAAATACAAGAACTAACGCACATTTGGGTGATGAAGGAGTACGGTGTAAGCGAGTCTTGGATTTTGAAAGACACAATTAGGCCTCCTCCTATTGAATCTCCGTTAGATGTTTGGAAGAATAATTTATTGCTGTTTCAAAGCAAAAGCGGACTTTTGATTTCCTATAATCTTAATTCCGATGAAGTAAAGGAACTCAAATTAAATGGTTTTCCTGGAAGTTTGAGTGTCAAAGTTTACAAGGAATCCTTAACTTCAATCCCAAGAGGGTTAAAATTATAGAGACGGTTTATTGTTTCAAATTTGATGAATTAGCACCTAAATTTTGACAACTTTTTTTCCCGAAGATTTTAATTATATTGTTGTAAAAGGTGGCTTGTTCACTAAATTATGCTAGTTATGACAAAGGCTTGCCATGTCGTATTATTAGAATTTTTCATATTATTTATTTTCACTCGCATCGATAATTCTGTATCCAGTTTAAATTGCTAAATTTACAGCATATTATCAATCTCTTATTTTTTGTAAGTAGATAGGTATCGATTAACAGATATATTATTTTCAATATCGATACCATATTTTGTAGGATCACGTTATTGTATAAAATATTTCAATTGGAAAGTATGTAAACAAAGTTAACACCACAACCTTAGTAGATGTTCATGCACTTGTAACATCGGTTTTTGGGATATTTATATACGGTCAAAACCGGTTAGTCCTTCGTACGAACTGGTCGAAATAATAATGCTTTGGATCGAAGAGCGTCTTCATAATATCAGGTTGAGGTCCGAAGTCAGGTCATCAAGCTTCGAGCCCTAGGGACCGATCAATGTCGAGCTCGTTATCATTATCGAGCTCGATTCCAAATCGAACTATGATGCGAAGTGGAGTTATCCAGCTTATGAGGCAGAGATCGACCAACACTGACCCCGAATCAATACAAGACTACGAGTCAGAATCGAGCTCGAGTCAAGATCGAGAGCTCGACTCGATATCAAGCTCGAGAAATAACGAGCTCATAGACAAGAGCCGTTGCAACCGCACTAGAGGAGAGAATCATGGCAGGAATTATGGAAAAACTGATTTATCATGGGTCTCCCACTATGTATTTTTAATTATATCTAAAGTAGGATCCCTCTACTATAAAGGGGATGGTTATTATTTCTGTAAGGGCAAGTTCACATACATTGTAACTGAGATATCATACACTCCCATATTGAAGAATTATCCCTTTTTAGCTTCATAGATTGATTCATCTTGCTTAATCCATAAATCATCTTCTTTCCAATTTTGCTTATTTTTTATTTTCTACAGTCAACACTCGATATCTCTATTCATTCTTATGATTTGTGACAAGTTATACCATATACCCTTAGAACTACGTAAAAATTTAACTCTATCCATTATTTGATACGAATCTGCAAAAACACACCATTTTATGCTTATTTTCGGAAGTGCCTTTGATTTCGGATTAGCAACGACGAGCTCTCTAAATTAAATGGTATTACCTATCGACAACGAAGCTGGCCTTCAAGGTGAGAACAACAACTTGATGCCCAGGGTCGGAATGCCGCTCGTCGACGCAGTTGGAGATCGAGTCGAAGTGCCATTAGACGTTAATTTGCATGTGGCCATTGAGGCGAACCTACATTTTGAACCTGAAAATAACATTCATGGTGGCACTCGATCTGCAGCTCGAAAAACCCATAATGTTGAGCAAAACAGAATCAGCTTGCATATGATTTTCGAAATGTTGCAAGCTCAACAGATAGCGATAGCTCAGTTGCAGAGTCAAACTCAGGTACCGAGCAGGCCGGAGCCCAGTCCGCCCTGAGAAGTCACCCACAGAACGGAACCAGCTATAATAAAGTCAAATGAGCAACAATCGGGGACTAATCCCGAAATTGCTAAGATGTTCGAAGAACTGACCAAACGAATAGAATCAGGAGAAAGGAGGATCGAGGCAAACGATAAAAAGGTGGAGACATATAACTCCAGGATTGATCAGATCCCGGGGTCACCACCGATATTGAAGAGCTTAGATTCCAAAAAATTCGTACAAAATCCTTTCCCCCCCAAGCGCGGCTCCTAAACCGATCCCAAAGAAATTTTGCATGCCCGAGATTCCTAAATATAACGGAACTACCGACCCCAACGAACATGTCACCTCTTACACGTGTGCCATCAAAGGGAACTACCTAGAGGACGATGAAATCGAATCCGTATTATTGAAGAAATTCGGTAAAACCCTGTCAAAGGGAGCAATGATATGGTATCATAATTTACCATCTAATTATATCGATTCATTTGCTATGCTTGCAGATTCCTTCGTAAAAGCAAACGCCGGGGCCATAAAAGTCGAGACCAGGAAGTCGGAACTGTTCAAGGTAAGACAAAAGGATAACGAGATGCTAAGGGAGTTCGTATCTCGTTTTCCAATGGAACGAATGGATCTGCAACCAGTCACAGACTGTTGGGCTGTTCAGGCTTCACTCAAGGGTTGAACGAATGAAGTTCGACGGCTTCACGACGGTTGAAGCATAACCTGATCGAGTACCCAGCTATTACTTGGGCCGACGTGCACAATCGGTACCGGTCGAAAGTTGAAGACGATCAATTGGGTTTTGAACCCGCTGCTAGAAGTGATGTCAATCCGATAAGGGACCGATACCGACTATATAGTGGAAACCACAAGATCAATCAATCAAGACGTAACCCTGGACAAGGCAATAAAAGGAGTGATCGAGGTCAAGGGTCTTGGGGGATGGTGAACAGAAATGGGTTTGACGGGCCTACCAGACCTAAGGAAGTACCACGGTTATCGGAGTATAATTTTAGCATCGATGCATCCGCCATCATGTCGGCTATCGGACGCATCAAATATACTAAATGGCCTCGACCCATGCAGACCGATCCTCCCCAGAGGAACCCCAATCAAATGTGCGAATATCATGGCACTCATGGCCACAGAATGGAAGATTGCAGGCAACTAAGAAAGGAGGTAGTCCGGTTATTCAATAAGGGGCACCTTCGAGAATTTTTAAGCGACAGGGCCAAAAACCATTTCAAAAACAGGGATTTTGGTAAACAAAATGAACAGGAAGAACCACAGCACATCATCCACATGATCATCGGTGGCGTCGATACCCCTCAGGGGCCGGTGCTTAAACGCACTAAGACGTCGGTTATGAGAGAAAAGTGACCTCGAACTCAAGATTACGCACCCATAGGAACCTTGTCCTTTAATGATGAAGATGCAGAAGGAGTCATGCAACCTCACAACCATGCACTGGTAATATACGTACTTATGAATAAAACTAAAGTTAAGCGTGTGTTAATTGGTCCGGGTAGTTCGGCCAACATTATTAGATCGAAGGTTGTAGAACAGCTCGGTCTATCGGATCAGGTCGTACCTGCGACCCTGGTTCTAAACAGATTCAATATGGCATGTGAAACCACCAAAGGCGAGATAATTCTGCCGATAAATGGGGCCGGGACCATTAAGGAAATGAAGTTCCACGTAATCGAAGGCGACATGAGGTACAACGCCCTATTTGGAAGGCCATGGATCTACAATATGAGAGTTGTACCTTCGACCCTCCACCAGGTTCTTAAATTCCTAACATCGGAGGGAGTCAAAATAATGTACAAAGACAACCGGCTGCGAGAGAAATATTTGCCGTTGAAGAAGCAATTCCGATATCCTCACTTTCGTCAATAAAGGGGTCGGGCTCAAAAGGGGAACGGGATGCCAAATAGCAATCACAAATGTCAGCTTCGACCCAACTAGAAAATCAGAAGACTAACGAGGATGATGATCAAAGGATCCCTCGATCCTTCGTGGTCCCCAATGATTCTGACGCTACCCAATCAATGATTGAAGAGCTGGAGCAAATCATACTAATCGAGCATTTTCCCGAACGAAAGGTATACCTGGGAACGAGATTAACCCCCGAACTCAGGAAAAGGCTTATTCAATTTCTTATCGATAACATAGATTTTTTTGCTTGGTCCCATTTAGATATAACAGGGATCCCACTGGATATAACGTCGCATTGGCTAAGCCTAGACTGTAGGTTCAAACCGGTGAAGCAAAAGAGAAGACCCCAGTCTGAGTTAAAGCACGCATTCATAAAGGGCGAGGTAACTAAACTTCTTAAAATAGGGTCTATTCGGGAGGTGAAATACCCCGAATGGTTAGCCAATGTAGTTGTAGTCCATAAGAAAGGGAACAAACTTAGAATGTGTGTAGATTACAAGGATTTAAACAAGCCATGCCCCGAAGATTCTTTTCCACTGCCTAACATCGATCGCATGATCGATGCCACGGCCGGCCATGAGATCCTTACTTTTCTCGATGCCTATTCCGGGTACAATCAAATCCAAATGAACCCGGAGGACCGAGAAAAGACTTCGTTTATCACCAAGTATGGAACCTATTGTTATAATGTAATGCCCTTCGGGCTAAAAAATGCAGGATCTACTTACCAACGCCTAGTAAATAAAATGTTCGAGGAACAAATAGGTAAATCAATGGAAGTTTATATTGATGGCATGTTAGTTAAGTCCCTGCGCGCAGAGGACCATGTAGCTCATTTGCAGGAAACATTCGAGATTTTAAAGAAAAACAACATGAAGCTCAACCCCGAGAAATATGCTTTCGAGGTCAGTTCGGGCACGTTTCTTGGCTTCATGGTATCGAATCGAGGGATCGAGATCAACCCCGATAAAATCAAGGTCATCAAAAATATCACCGTTGTGGACAGTGTAAAAGCCGTGCAGAGGCTAACGGGATGGATTGCTGCCTTAGGCCGATTCATTTCAAGGTCGTCGGATCGAAGTCACAGATTTTTCTCTCTGCTCAAAAAGAAAAACGATTTCGCGTGGAACTCGGAATGCCAACATGCATTAGAGGAATTGAAACGATACCTATCGAGCCCACTACTGCTGCACATTCCAAAGGCAGACAAGAACCTTTGCTTGTACTTGGCAGTATCAGAAATTGCGGTACGTGGTGTCCTAGTTCGTGAAGAGCAAGGTACGCAATTTTCCGTTTATTATGTAAGTCAAACCTTAGGAGAAGCAGAAACTAGATACCCACACTTAGAGAAATTGGCACTTGCACTGATAAGCGCCTATAGAAAGTTAAGACCATACTTTCAATGTTACCCCATATGCGTATTAACCACTTACCCACATCGTAATATTTTACACAAGCCCGAACTATTAGGCCGATTGGCCAAATGGGCCGTCGAACTCAGTGGGTACGATGTCGAATATCAACCCTAGATGGACATCAAGTCTCAAATTTTAGCGGACTTCGTGGCCTATTTCATGCCAATCCTCGTACCCGAAGTCGAAAAGGAACTCTTGTTGAAATCAGGTACATCATCGGGGGTATGGACCCTTTTCACAGACGGGGCTTCGAACGTGAAGGGGCTAGGCATCATTTTAAAGCCGCCTACGGGTAGCACTATTAGGAAATCTATCAAAACTACGAGGTTGACTAACAATGAGGCTGAGTATGAGGCCATGATTGCAGGTCTCGAGTTAGCTAAATGCTTGGGAGCAGTAGTCATTGAAGCCAAGTGTGACTGTTTACTGGTGGTAAATCAAATAAACAAAACCTTCAAAGTTTGAGATGATAGAATGCAAAGGTATTTGGACAAACTACAAGTAACTTTGCACCGTTTCAAAGAATTGACTTTACAGCATATACCTCAAGAACAAAACAATGAGGCTGATGCACTTGCAAATTTGGGATCATCAGTCGAGGAAGATGAGATCAGCTTGGGAACTGTCGTTCAACTCTCGAGGTCCGTGATCGAAGAAGGCCATGCAGAGATAAATTATACAAGCTTAACTTGGGATTGGAGTAATAAGTATATTTAATACTTGGAGAACGGAAAACTCCCATCGGACCCTAAATATTCAAGGGCCCTGCGAACCAAAGCTGCTCGGTTCACATTGACTGCAGATGGAACATTATACCGAAGGACATTCGATAGACCATTGGCAGTATGTTTAAGTCCAGGAGACATCAACTACATCCTACGTGAGATTCACGAGGGTACTTGTGGAAATCATTCTGGTGCCGATTCATTAGTCCGAAAAATAATCAGAGCAGGATATTATTGGATCGATATGGACAAAGATGCAAAGGAGTTTGTTCGAAAATGTGACAAATGTCAAAGGTTTGCACCGATGATCTATCGGCCCGGAGAGCAACTTCACTCAGTCCTATACCTATGGCCATTAATGAAATGGGGAATGGATATCATCGGCCCTCTGCCATCGGCCCCAGGTAAAGCTAAGTTCATTTTATTTATGACTGACTATTCCTCTAAATGGATTGAAGCACAGGCGTTCGAGAAAGTAAGGGAGAAAGAGGTTATAGACTTCATCTAGGATCATATCGTATGTCGATTTGGGATACCCGCTAAAATAGTGTATGATAATGGGAAACAATTTATCGGTAGCAAAGTGACGAAATTCCTCGAAGACCATAAAATAAAAAGGATATTATCGACACCGTATCACCCTAGTAGGAACGGACATGCCAAATCGATGAACAACACTATCATTCAAAACCTAAAGAAAAGGTTGAACGACACTAAGGGAAAATGGAGAGAAATCCTACCCGAAGTTCTTTGGGCATATCGAACAACATAAAAATCCAGTACGGGAGCAACCCCGTTCTCCTTAGTATATGGCTCCGAAGCCTTGATTCCAGTCAAAGTCGGGGAACCCAGTGCCAGGTTTCGATATACAACAGAAGAATCAAATCATGAGGCTATGAATACTAGCCTCGAATTATTGGATAAAAAACGAGAAGCTTCCCTCGTCCAATTGTCCGCCCAAAAGCAGCGGATCGAAAGATACTACAACCGAAGAACCAATCTATGCCATTTTAAAATCGGGGACTTAGTGATAAGGAAAGTCACCCTCAGCACCCGAAATCCAAACAAAGAAAAACTGGGTCCGAACTGGGAAGGACCGTATCAAGTACTTGAAAATGTCGGTAAAGAATCCTACAAACTCGGTATTATAAACGGCAAACAACTACCAAGAAATTGGAGCCTGTCACACCTAAAACGATACTACTACTAAGGTACGACCCTCCCATTTTCATTTATATTTCGAAACTAACCCTTGTAGGAGTTCAATCAAGAACAAGGATGGATCATTCAACACGAAGCCTTAGGTCTGAAAGCACGCGTTGTACTCTTTTTCCCTTAGACCGATTTTATCCCAAATGGGTTTTTTGGCAAGGTTTTTAACGAGGCAACCATCGATCGTGCTAACTTAGAAAAATTTAACAGTATCCGAGGCCTCTTTACAATCGACCTTGAATACTGGGGGGCATTACCCCTCAAATATATGAAGTTCGATGTAGGAAAGTTACTTCATAACAATAGGGTTCCGATAGGAAATATTGTAAGAGCTAAATGGTCAAAACGAACCATGATCATATAGTTGGGCCGAGCCCTGACACAAAACATGAACATATGTATAATGAATTAATATAAAAATTTCATCTTTACCGATATCTTATATCCAAGAAAAATTCCTCTATTTCGAAATTTATTATGCAAACAAGCTTAAGGGCCGACCATTACCCCATAAATCGGGGACTTCCAACCGAAAAGTCAACGAGTTCGAGCAGCACTCACTTGACTACTAAGCCTACGAGCTACTCTTATTTTGAGTTCGAGAATTCACTCACTCAATCATTAAGCTTACGGGATACGTTACTTCGAGTTCGAATCACTCACTCGACTACTAAGCCTACCGGCTACTCTTATTTTGAGTTCGAGCATTCACTCACTCAACCATTAAGCCTACGGGCTACGTTACTTCGAGTTCGAGTCACTCACTCGACTACTAAGCCTACGGGCTACTCTTATTTTGAGTTTGAGAAATCACTCACTCAACCATTAAGCCTACGGGCTATGTTACTTCGAGTTCGAGCAAGCACTCACTCGACTTCTAAGCCTACGCGCTACTCTTATTTTGATTTCGAGAAATCACTTACTCAACCATTAAGCCTACGGGCTATGTTATTTCGAGTTCGAGCAAGCACTCACTTGACTTCTAAGCCTACGGGCTACTATTATTTTAAGTTTGAGAGATCACTCACTCAACCATTAAGCCTACGGGCTACATTACTTTGAGTTCGAATCACTCACTCAACTACTAAGCCTATGGGCTACTCTTATTTTGAGTTTGAGCAATTACTCACTCGACCATTAAGCCTACGGGCTACATTACATCGAGTTCGAATCAACACTCGACTACTAAGCCTACGGGCTACTCTTACTTGAGTTCGATAAATCACTCACTCAATCATTAAGCCTACAGGCTAAGTTACTTCGAGTTCGAGCAAGCACTCACTCGACTACTACGCCTATGGGCTACTATTATTTTGAGTTCAAGAAATCACTCACTCAACCATTAAGCCTACGGGCTACATTACTTTGAGTTCGAATCACTCACTCGACTACTTAGCCTACAGGCTACTCTTATTTTGAGTTCGAAAAATCACTCACTCAACCATTAAGCCTACGGGCAACATTACTTCGAGTTCGAATCACTCACTCGACTACTAAGCCTACATGCTACTCTTATTTTGAGTTCGAGAAATCACTGACTCAACCATTAAGCATACGGGCTACATCACATCGAGTTCGAGCAAGCACTCACTTGACTACTAAGCCTACGGTCTACCTTATTTCGAGTTCGAGCAAGCACTCACTCGGTTATAAAGACTACAAGGTCCAAATACGATAAAATTGCCTAAAGCCTTATGAAAATCTTCAAAAGGCATGAATGAAACAAAATCTTCACGAGGCAGAGAATAAAATAGAGGAAAGTCGGGAAAAGAAAAGATCTTTATATATATACAAGAATATTTACAATGTCCGAACAGGACCCTACACAGAAAACCAAAAGGAAAACTAAGGGCTAAGTTTCTTGGTTATCTACGGGGGCAGTCTCTTCTCCATCGAGCTCCTCCCCACTCTCGGACCCACTCTTGCTCCCATCATCACCATCATCATCAGCGTCACCATCATCATCATCGGAAGCCAAGGATTCAGCATCGGCTTCGAGCTCTTTAGCCCTTTTTATCTCTTCGGTGAGATCGAAACCTCGAGCATGGATCTCCTCGAGGGTCTCCCTCCGAGATCGGCACTTAGCAAGTTCAGCAACCAAATGTACTCGAGTGTTAGCGGTCTCGGCTGCCTCTCTTGCTTGTACCTGAGCAGCTTCAGCATCGGCCCGATAGACGGCCACGAATGCATTCGCATCAGCCTTTGCCTTTTAGGCATCATATTTGTCCTTGGTAAATTTGGAGGCCAACTGAGCCTCGAGCTCCTCTATTCTTCTCGCCTGAACCGAGCTTTTCTCCTTCATGCTTTGAAGTTGGTTTTTGGCTAATGATAATTGGGCTCGAGCATCCTCTTTCTCTACAGCAAAGCCGTCAATACCTTCTTTCCACTTCAAGGATTCTACCTTTATCACATCTACCTCCTCACGGAGTTTCTCAATCATCTCAAGTTTCTACTGCAGCCGTGAGACCAAAAAATTAGCCATCGTTCCGATATCGATCCCATATGCTTTTAATAGTATCATTATCTGCTCGTACAGATCGGTCTGATCTTGGTGAGACTTGGCCAACTCATCTCGGAGGTCTTTGATTTCCTCTCCCCCTTTCCCTAAGAGGAGTTTAAGGGCATTCCTCTCATCCATGACCGGTTGAAGGTTGGTCTCCTATCGACACAGCTCGGCTCGAGACCGAGAACATGCTTCTCGATGAACTGTTGCGGCCTGCAAAGAAAGAAGAAATGAAGTTAGAAAAGAAAAATAATCATAAAGGTAATACCAACAAAGTAAGTTAAGGCTTACCCGATTCAAAGCGTGCTGCACTCCGAGGAAAAGATCTGATGTATCACTAGTGCCGGCAACGTCCTTGACACCGGTAAACAAATCACGAAAAGGGTCCTCTCCCTCATGAGATCCATCTACCTCGAGGGCCCCCAATGCTTGGTCTTCCCGAATCGCCCCTTCGGAAAACCAGGGAAAGTGAGCGAGTCTTCAATTACTACTGCCCCAAGTGAGTCACTTGGGGCGTTCTCTTCGGTTTGAAGAGATTCAGGGATGACCCCTTCAAACATATCCACCATCTGTTGACTTCGATGGGAGATATCCTCGATCTCCAATGGCTCAGGGACTTTGCCCGAATCTTTCTCCGATATACCCTCAGTTCGAGGCGGAGCCTTGTAAACTACCATCGATCCAAATGCCTGTGGGGCATCAGTGGTTTTCTTCACTCGGGCCACTAGTACAGACCCATCGTCTTCTTCTTCTTCATCATCGTCTTCATCCCTTAGACGTCGAACCGATTCTAAGGTTAAAGGGATGGTATTCTTCCTCGACTTACGAGCCTTCAGTTTTGGGTTTTCAGAAGTAGAGGCCCTTTTTCTCTTATTGTCCTTTGCCGGTTTAGAAATCGGGGCCAATGTTTCCTCCTCACGGGACAGGGGTCTCAAAACCGCATCCTTGCCCAAACCTACACACAAGAAAATTGATATGAGTGTATGGAAAACAGTTCTAACTATATCAATGAGGCGGGAAAGGAGATTACCATGATTTTTGGCCTCCCATCGGCCCTTTGACAAATCACGCCATGAGCGCTCGGCATACGTAAAAGTCGAAGCCAGAGCCCGTACCCAGTCCTTGAGGTAAGGAATCGCACCGGGAATCCAAGGAACTGCTGCACCACAAAATGGGAAAATCAGTAAGAAAGGAAACGAATGGGCAAAACAATATGAGATTACAGTAGAGTTACACTTATGCTTCATGTTCCATTCTTTGGGAAATGGCATCTTCTAAGCCGGTATAAGGTCTGACGTCTTCACTCGAACGAACCTTCCCATCCAGCCTCGATCCTTGTCCTCATCTATGCTCGAGAACAGAACCTTGGTGGCCCGGTGCTGTAGTTTTATTAACTCGCCTCGAAAGAGGCGGGGGCAGTATAATCTAATGAGGTGGTCGAGGGTGAAAGACATCCCCTTGATCTTGTTAACAAAGAAACGAATCAAAATAATGATCCGCCAAAAAGAAGGATAGATTTGGCCTAATGTTATTGGATATTTGCGGCAAAAATCAATAATAATAGGGTCGAGGGGGCCTAACGTGAAAGGGTAAGTGTACACACTTAAAAACCCTTTTACGTGAGTAGTAATATCCTCTTCGGGAGAGGGGACTACCACTTCTTTGTTCTCCCAGTTACAATATTTTCTTATCTGTTCGAGATATCCCCCGGTTATCGAAAACATATACCTCGATACAGGCTCACATCAGTCGGGAACCGACGAGCCTTTGTCGACCTTAAATTCGGAGGTAAGAACATATGCCACGGGAATGCACTCCTCAGGCCGTGGATCCATCGGTGTCTTGTCGGCGGCAGACTGGGAAGAAGAAGCTTTTTCTTTTTGGGGAACAGTTTTTGATGTTTTCACCATTTTTGGATTTAAAGAAGGAAATATCAAAGATATGGTATCTTAAAGAAAGATTTTGCAGTAGAAAACGCAGAAGGAAAATTTTGTAGACTTACAGATGAATTCAGAAGGTGCGAGAAAGAAGTTAGAAAATTTAGAGTTTGGAGATGTAAAAGTGATTAAAAATGAAAAAGGGTTATTTATAGGTTGAGCAGTGGCGGTTCAATTTTGATAATGGCCGATCATCATCTGACACGCATTAAATGCCTCGAAAAACTGAACCGAAGGGACAGCTATCACACACGTCATGATCGGACTCGATGCAAATGTCAATATATATCTAATCATACCGTGGAAAAATCATGTCATTTCTCGCTACATCCTTCCCGAGAAACGAGGGGACTATCTGTATACGGTCAAAACCGGTTTAGTTCTTCATACAAACTGGTCGAAATGGTAATAATTTGGATCGAAGAGTGTCTTCATAATATCAGATTGAGGTCCAAAGTCAGGTCATCAAGTTTCGAGCCCTAGGGACCGATCAATGTCGAGCTCGTTATCATTATCGAGCTCGATTCCAAATCGAACTATGATGCGAAGAGGAGTTATCGAGCTTATGAGGTAGAGACCGACCAACATTGACCCCGAATCAATACAAGGCTACGAGTCAGAATCGAGCTCGAGTCAAGATCGAGAGCTCGACTCGATATCAAGCTCGAGAAATAACGAGCTCATAGACAAGAGCCGTTGCAACCGCACTAGAGGAGAGAATCATGGCAAGAATTATGGAAAAACTGATTTATAATGGGTCTCCCACTATGTATTTTTAATTATATCTAAATTAGGATCCCTCCACTATAATGGGGATGATTATTATTTCTGTAAGGGCAAGTTCACATACATTGTAACCGAGATATCAAACACTCCCATATTGAAGAGTTATCCTTTTTAGCTTCATAGATTGATTCATCTTGCTCAATCCACAAATCATCTTCTTTCCAACTTTGCTTATTTTTTTTTCTACAGTCAACACTCGATATCTCTATTCATTCTTACGATTTGTGTCAAGTTCTATCACATACCTTTAGAACTACGTAGAAATTTAACTCTATCCGTTTTTCGGGTAAACAATATTCTAGTGATGTTAATGGTTTTGCTTTAATAAAAAAGAGAGCCACAAATAGTATGTCGCGTAATCGTCTAAACGTTATCGTAGATACAGCCAATGATTGCATATTGTCAAAAAGACGATGACAGACAAATAGCGTAGCCTCTATGATTTAAGAGAAATTTCATCATAATACGGCCCACTAATATACATTGGAACTGAATGACGCAGATACAATTTTGTAAATCTGTCGTACAAAAGGAATAGCCCAGATACGAAAAAGAGTGTTATTTTTGTTTTTCTGATTCTCCAAATCTTCAAGCAGAAAAATTGCATGATTTTTCATACTTCTTTCCCAAATTCGACAAGAAATTCAAAAATAGCAAGATTTACAAGTGGTCATTCAAAAATAGCCACAGTTTCAAAAGTAATCGAAATTTAGCTACTTTTTATGTAAAGATAAATTTAAACGAAAACACTATTCAAAATCCGGAAAATACTCCAGCATAATATACTGGAATTCCAGCATAAGTATACTGGAACTCCAGCATAAGTATACTGGAACTCTAATATAATATAATGGAGTTCCAGCATAAGTATACTGGAACTCCAGCATATCATACTGGAACTCCAACATATTATACTGGAGTTCCAGCATAAGTATACTGGACTTCCATCATAAGTATACTGGACTTCCATCATAAGTATACTGGACTTCCAGCATAATATACCGGGGTTCCAGCATAAGTATACTGGACTTCCAGCTTAATATATTGGGGTTCCAGTATAATATACCAGTCCAGCATAATATGCTGGAAGTTCATACACATGTGCACCGATATCCAGTATATTATATTGGAACTTTCCGTGTTGCAGCAAAATAGTGGCTATTTTTCAATAACTTTGCAAAAGCTGGCTATTTTTGAATGACCTGTCCGAAAACTGGCTAGCCCGTGCTATTTTTACCAAATCCGTAGACAAACCTATTCTAGCTACAAAGAGTTCAAAATCAGATATAATACAACTCAAAAAACCCTAAATTTTCTTCTTTCCAACTAGCAAAAATAGAAATTGAAAGAATTTGCTACAAGTTGGTGATTTGGCAAACAATAACAAGAAATTAAACTTTATACATTGATAATTCGAGAAAAAGTAAAAAAAAAAATATTTTACCTTTTTAATGAACATTTATCCCGTATACATTCTTCATAGTAGTGAATGAGATAATGTGTAACGACCCGGCCGGTCGTTTTGAGTACTTAGCCTCGTTTCCTCTATTTCATTCGTTACTTATGTGTATTTGAGGTGTGACGACCCGATAGGTCATTTTGAGTACTAGCATTAAATTTTATGTTCTGAGACCTCCTACATTTGATGTTTGTTGATTTGCGTGCGTGGTCCGTGTCTCTTTTCAGAAAGCTTTTATGTAAAACTTTGAAGAAAATAAAAATTTTAATTAAACATGAGGTTAGAGTTGACCACAGTCAATATTTTAGGTCAACGGCCCTGGATTGGTATTTTGACGATTCTAGTAGGTTCATATGATATTCTGGTAGGTTCGTATGTGAAATTGTGACAATTGAGTTTAAGTTTAAAATTCTTGAGTCTTGATGATTGATGGTTGTTATTTGATATTATTTGATGATTTGAGGTAGCGAGCAAGTTTGTATAATGTTATTACAGTTGTGTTCCTGTTCGGTTTGGAGTCTGAGGGCTCGGGTGAGTTTCGGGTGTGTATCAGATGAGTTTGGTTGGTTTTAGGATTGCTGTTGCAAGGGGTGTACAAAGAAAACCGATAAACCGCACCAAACCGATATCCGAGTCAAACCGAAAAAAAAAATCCGAGTGGTTTGGTTTGATTTGGTTTGGTATTGAAAAATAAAAACCCGACCATAATTGGTTTGGTTTGGTTTTAACTAAAAGAAGTCAACCCGAAACTAAACTAACACGATAGTACATTTATATAATTTTTAAAAATATTTAAAAATAAATATACTTTTTAAAAATATTTATTGTAATGTAATTTATAAATTTTTCTTAAATTTTTTCACAGTTTTATCATTTAACGTATTATTTCAAGTTTAAACTTAACATTCTTGAATGGTAAATAAATTTTATATCCAATAAATGTAGTAACTCAAACAAAGTTCAAAACAATACTAATGCTAACAAAAGAAATTCAATTCAATACTAGGAATGACGAAAGTGTTGGATAATTATTTTAATTTTACATTGGTTTATAATGTAAATGCATAACTTAGTTTATCTTTTTCTTTAGTGGTTAGTTATTTAATTAATATTAGTACTTATTAGGTATACTTATTTTAGCATGACCTATATATAGTATTTTTAGATTATGTTAATTATCATTATGGCTTATTAATTAGCAATATTTATTTTATGTAATTTTATTATGTTATCTTTATTATTGATATTTTTAGTATAATGCTATGACTTATCTCATATTATCGTGTTAGTTTATTGGAAAACACATTATATAGTTGTATTTTACTAGGACTTAAGAAATATTTGGAGCATAAGTTACATATTTTATGCTATGAAGACTTTACTGAAAAAAAACCCAAAAACCCAAGAAAAACCGAGATTGAAAAACCCGACTTTGTTGGTTTGGTTTATAAATTTAAAAATCCGACACAATTGGCTTGGTTTGATAATTGAAAAATCTGAACCAACCCGACCTATATACACCCCCAGCTGTTGCAAAACTACTGGCTCATCAGGTCTGCAGATCTCGCATTTGCGAGGTCTGGCTCGCAAATGCGAGCCCGCTTTTGCGATCACTAGATCACATTTGCAAAATGGGGACAAAGGACTGGTCAACACATTTGCGAAGAAAATTTTTCATTTGCAAACTTGGTGAGGTTTGCATTTGCAAATATTTAGCCGTTTTTGCGAAATCTGGTTGTTTTTTACAGCTTCGCAAATGCGAAGCTCGTCTCGCATTGGTGATTGGTGGGTAGATCGCATTTGAGAGGAATATGCCGCATTTGCGACGTTTTGGTGGTCTGATGCACTGATCACATTTGCCATCAATGTCTCGCATTTGCGGACATCGCATTTGCGAACAACTGTTCGCAAATGCGACACCTGCAGCTGGGTAAAAGAGGGAAAAAATGGGACTTAGCTAGTTTTACACAATTTCCCAACCCCTAACACTCTAGAGGCAATTTTCGAAGAATATTTTCTTCCCAAATTCATTGGTATGCAACTCTAATACATTTTCTACCAACTCCTCGTTACATTTAATGAGTGTTTAACATCAAATCCTTGAATTGCATGGTAGAAATTAGGAATTTTGGGTAGAATTTAGGAATTTTATAAAATTAAGATTTAGACCGCATATTGAGGTCGAATTTCAAAACGAATCACAAAATCGGGCTCGGGGGTGAATGGTAATCGGATTTTGGTCGGAATCTTAAATTTTGACCAAGCGGGCCCGGGGGTTGATTTTTGTTTACTTTTTAAAAAATGATCAAAATTATTTGATCGATAATTGGCTAGATTCGATTGGTTTGGAGGCTAGTTCGTAAGGCAAGACCGTGGTTGATTGATTGATTTGGTTGCGGAGTGAGGTAAGTGTCGTGTTTAACTTTGACTTGAGGGAGTTATGACTTGTTGGCCTATTTGCTTTGTGAATTATGTGTGGGGACAACATATATGCGATGTGACGAGTATATATGCGTCGTCATGGGTTAAAGCATGAAAGTGGAGATTGATATATTGTACCAAGTTGCTTCTTTTACCATACCTTCTATGCTATAGTTAGATTATTATTCTTTGATGGTTCGCTTCGTGTTTATTGATTAATTTGAAGTTGAGATATTCGAAGTTGAATTTACATATCATAACACCACGATTGAAGTTGAAGTTGGTTTCCCACCTTGCTTGATAATTTTATATCAAGTTTAAATTGCTAAATTTTGAACTGATTGTCAATCTCTTATTTTTGGTAAGTAGATAGGTATCAATTATTGAAATTAATCAATAACCTATTTTCAATGTCGACAACCTATATTGGTAAATCCGTTAATATGAGATTGGCTCGGTGAGGCGGCCCAGCCTAGCCCGTGATTTGATAGAGCTAGGCTAAAGTTTTTGGAACCATTTAAGAACGAGATTCGTTTAGCCTAACCAAAGTTAGCCCACGGCCGATGAGCCACAAATGATGGTGATATTATGTCGTAAAATCATCTAAACATTGTCATATGTTTAACCTAAAATTGAGTTAGTGATTAAGCAATTAATTAATATAGGAAATTAGGCCACAAATAACTTATTAAACCAAGTATATGGGGTAAAATTGATTTATAATAAATGGTCGAATGGTTGCATGACACGTGGAACCGAAGATAGACAAATGGCAAGTCAAGTAATAACCAGTACCGGATACAGTAATTACAAACGACATCGGGTAGATCCCGAAGGGAGTGTAGTCAGCGGGAGCGGATCGAGTATTTGCCATCGAATAGCATTCAATGGGAGAATATTCTCTAACATTAAATGATCAACTGTTACAGAGAATATTTATATTCATGGCATGCCGTTACATATTCATCAATGTCACTTTTATTATCATTTAAGAGGAGCTCGATTCTAGGATCTTGATTCCCTAGATAAATTTATAAATAGTAGGTTCAATAGCAATTGTAAGATACGAAATTATTGGCAAACATACATTGTATTTTATTTTTGCTCTCAATTAAACAACTTTACTTGCTTTTTATCATTGTATTCACTTTTGTCCTCAGAGACAACGTGCTCGGATCTAGGCTTGTCATCTTCTTCAATTTCAAGTGCTAAATCACATTTTAAATCTTATTTCTTTATCATTTTTGGATCAAATCAATTCGTTTGTCTATAAACTACGTAATAAATTTAACTGTACTATTTTTACGGGTAAACAGTTTGGCGCTCGACCAACCCCCATACTTCTTTCCTCAATTTCGCATTTGCCGGTGTCCTTATTCTGCATGTATCTCCTAGCGATCTGTTTGTTATAGAAAAAATGTGCTCTAGATGCTAATGGTTGAAAATGGTGTTTGTGTTAGCAGTGATGAAAAAAGTGATGATGGTGATTTTGAATGTGGTGTTTGAATAGAAGGAAAGGGATAGAGGAAACATTTGGTGAATATGAAGGAATGGGGGGGGGGGGAGAGGGGGGAGGGAGAAGCAGGGCTGAGGAAAATTTTGGAGAAGATGAAGGAATGAGGGGGAGATGACCTGGACGGGGAGGGGGGGGGGCTTTTTCCTTTTTTTAATTTTATTTTTTTCTTTTACTTCATTTTATTTATTATTTGTAATTTTAGTATTTTTGTTTACTCTCATATTCATTGTATGCACGTACTTCACAAGCGTGACTAGCACACATTTTTGCCATGTCAGTTAAATTATTGCCACGTAATCATGGTCAATGGTCAAAGAGGTTTAAAATTATATAAATAAATGAGTTAAAGTGTTCAAATGGGAAACACATAAGTTTCTTTACCGGGTTGAAAAACTGGTGCAAGTATAAGTTGCCCAGAGGCCATTTTACCTTCATGTTTGGATTTGAGACATCAGTTTAGGGTGTGTGGACTTACATCCCTAATATTGCAGGTAGAAATGGATCCTTCCCTCATGAGTCAGTAGTCTTGAGAGCTTTGATAGTATGCATGTAGGTTTGAGTGATTGCAGATGGCACATTATGAGCACGGGTTGAACGTTTATCATGCTATTGATTCTTTATACATGTTTTGTGTATTTTTATTAATACTCGACTTGTGCATACTTAATTTATATAATATCTATGTATTTGTCTAGTTCTGGTGTTTCTAACACTTGTACAGGTTTGATAGAGAGTATTTTCTTCTACTACTCTCACCATTGTTTTTTTGGGATGTGTTTACCCTAAAAACGGAAAATAATTGAATTTATACGCGGTTTTAAGGATACGTGATATAACTTGGCACAAATTGAGGAAATATATATATTAATGTTAAAATTGACTATGAAAGAAATAAATGCAAACCAAATGAATCGAATAGCCTTGGCCCTCAAGTTCGATCACCCTCAAACCAAGTGAAGATTCAACTGATATAAGAGCAGAGTAGCTAGTTATTGAAAGCTAGAAGAAGGCAATATATTGCTTTGTATTGCATAAATGTGATGTATCTTACAAATGATCAGAGCCCCTTTATATAGTAGGGGAGTCCTACTCTTGATACAATTCTAAATACAGTAAGAAATCCCATGATAGGCAAATTAATCGGCCTCCTCTTGATACGTGCCGGGATTTCCGCCGATAACCTCACCCGATTGCGGATATTTTGGCTTTCCGTTATTTGGCTCGGTAAGCTTCCCTTGGTCTCGTTCGATCTCTATCTTGGTCGGTCTCGATCTTGCTCGATCTCAATCTTGGCCAGTCTCGACAGGTAATGACGTAAATGACGAACGTCACTGGTACACCCGATCATGACGTAAGCAATGACTCGAAATGTCCCGTCGGTCCAGTTATCAAGGTATTAAATGTCTGCTAGTCGCTGGTCGGTCATTACCGGTTCTGAACCATCACCAGCAAGCAATAAGTACCCTAGCTTTTTTTCTCATTCAAACTTTTACGTTCAAAGCTCTTCCTACTCTTGCTTTTTCTTCAAAAATCCCTTTGTTTTACAACTTTTACACCCAAATTTCTTGAATTCTCATCAATCTGTATACTATCTTAATTCTCTTTTCTCCTGTTCTTCAATGGCGAAAACTTCTATGACCGTACCGCAAAAGGAGACTGCTTCTTCATCACAGCACGCCTGCGGTGAGGCTGCGGCGGAACCCCACCCTGAGGAATTCGTTCCGGCAGGGTGCCCGACTGTTACTAATTTTAGGGTCGAAAAGGCCTCCTTGGTAACAGGCCAATGTGAGCCGGTCTCGAGGTATATATGCACAATCACCGAAAAACTCCTCGCTAGTGTTAAACAGGATTACAACTGGGTGACTAAGCATGTGGTGGTTCCTTCGCCCGAGGAATCGATCACTACTCACGTGGAGGGGTTTTTAAGATTTTACACTTACCCATTTATGTTGGGTCCCTTAGACCCCATCATCATTGCCTTTTGCAAGAGGTATGATGTGACCCTCGGCCAGATCCACCCCTCCTTTTGCGGAATAGTGATTCTCCTCCATTTATTGTAAGCAAATTGAGGGATGTACATTTACCCTCGACCACCTTATGTACCTCTACAGTCCCCGACTCTATCGAGGGGGGATAATCAAGCTTGCTTGCCGAGCCAGTAAGGCTCCATTCTCAAGCATAGATGAAGGTCGGGACCGAGGTTGGATGGGCCAATATATTCGAGTAAGGACTTCGGACCTGATCCCTGCTGAAGACATGCCATTTCTCGAGAAATGAAACATGAAACGTAAGTAGTACTTTGCTTTGAAGGTTTAATCTCGTTGATTTTCTTCTTATTTCTTTCTTCATTGATATTTTTTGGTGTCGCAGCTGTGGCCCAGATGCCGGACCCAATTCCGGAACTTAAAAAATGGGTCGAAGGCCTTGTGTTACAGAGGCTGTACTCAAAACGTGCTTGGATGGAGTTGTCGAAGGGTCGATGAGAGGCCCGCAATCATGGTAAGTTTTTTTCTTAGAACGGTTATCGTTCGGGCTTCTTCTTGAACTTACTCATTTTTTCCTTTGTAGGCCTCGGAAAGGATGTTGCGACGAGGCCCCCATCTGGTGACGAAGAAGTCGTTCCCCACCCTCCTGCTCCGAAGCAGGCTAAAGAGAAGAAGAAGAAAGGGCTTTGCATTCCCTAGGCTCGGAAAAGAAAAGACCGGCGAGGAGGTCTCGCAAGCCCAGGGGGACACCAGTGCTATGTATTCAGATTTAATACGCCGATTAAGGGACGAGTCCGAAGAAGAAGAGGAAGATAATTCCAAATTGGTAGGCTGGCGTCACCGAACAAGAAGTTCTCGAACCGGCGAACGCTGAAGTTGAAGCATCCTTACATGAGGAGGTCGGTGAGAGAACTCTAGTTGAAGCTTCTGAGCCAGAAAGGGTCAATCCCATTCCACCCCAAGGTAGGGGGTCGAGAGAGAGAGCGGGAAAAGTACCTCAATAGATAAACTTGGAGCGGTTGACCTCAGCAGGTCTACTCAGATTTCGGATGCCATGATCCGTGAGGCTGGTATGTTGAGTCCTCAGGGGGTGACCGATATCCACAACTTATTGGATGGGGTTGAGTACGCTGCTTTGGAAGACATCACCGGGCTCGGTGACCTGCCGGTATCAAGGAAGGAATCGTCGTCGCGTGCCACTGGTCTATTCAATGAAGCCTGACAAGCATTAAATCGGGTAAATTGGCATGCCTTTTCTTTCTCATATATTCTAACTTTTAAAGTTGTAAATAACCATAACATCTTCTCTTATGCTTGTAGGCTTAAGTGCTGCTTCACGAGGCTTTCCTCCGAAATCGGGAGGAATTGACTCATCATGAAGCCGAGGTCCGGGACCTCACTAAGAAAAGTGACACCTACAAGCTTCTCAGTGAGAAGCTTCATGCAGATTTAGTAACGGCTCGGGACGAGCATGCTGAGATGGCCGAGCAGATATTCTGAGTGCTTCACGATAGTGAAGATGAATCGGAGATAGTAAATAACGATCCGATCCTGCAGGTTTGTCATAGGCTCGAATAGACCGGGGAGCTTTACAAACAAGTAGATACAATACAAGCCAAGGCTGAAGAGTTCAAGAAGAATATTGACATCTTAGCTTCGAAAAGGGAAACCATCCAAGCAAAACTGGAGTCGGCTGAGACCCAGCTCCAAGCTGCAAAAGAGAAACCCTCGGTGCAGGTCGAGAAAATCAAGGAGCTTCAATCTCGATTGGACTTGGTTTTTTCTGATAAAGAAAACTTGGCTAGCGAACTCGAAGTGACCAGATCTGAGGTGGCCGTGGCCAACACCAAAACTGATGCCAAAGTAGCCCTATTTAAGGTCGATGTCAAGGCCATCCAGGCAAAGGCTAAGAGCATGGTGGATCATGCAAAATGGCAAGCTCGAAGGGAAGCCCGCGAGGGAGTTCATACGCAGGGCTTCGATGTTATGGCCGAAATCGAGAATGCCAAAGCAGAGGAAACCAAGGCCCGGAAGCTGGCCTTTCCTGAGGAAGACTCCGACAGCTTAAGCAAGTCCGAAGATGGGGAAGATCCCGAGGATGGAGATGTTACCCCCGATGAAAACCAGGCCACTTCAGACTTTATATTATTTTTTGGCAAATTATACTACTATGCATGTTGCCTAGTAGTTATTATATTAATAGTAAAAGAAAAAAACCACAAAGGAATAATAAAAGTAAGGGGGCAATAGCTACAGTATTGTTGCTTCTATGCCTTGGCTATATAATCATCCATCTGCGCCTCCATTGCCTCTTAATTGCAACCTCATTAGGCTGCCTGCATAGTCTCATGAGGGAGAATGATCTCATAGCCGTATGGATATTTTCCGAAGGCGTAGGACATAATCAAGCACATACTGCTCTAAACCTTACCTTATAATTCTTACTAAGGCATGAACAACCCCATCTACTAGCATGCATGTAAAAAAAGGAACTAGAATGCACTAGGTATTCTATGATCATCACAGAGTTTATAACATACTTTGTGATGATATTACATGAAATGATACTTAGAAAATGATAAAATATAACAATGTTGAAATTATAGTATTTCCCCACATTCTTCAAACTTGTGAGTTCTTCTATTTGTAGCTCCTTTAATTCCTCTTCAACTATGTTTAATAACTCTTCAAAATTCTTCGATCGAGTGGTCCTTGTAGACGTGGTATGGGCAGCCCCTTTTTGCTTTGCAACTCTTATTGGGAGTATTTTAAGTATTACTCCTTCATTCACTTTATCATCACAGCTATTCTTCCTTGTGTGTACTTATTATTTTTTCACTATACGTTGGAGATAAATCTCCACTTCTAGCCGCATATACTAGAGAATAATTAAGTAAATCTTCTTTCTCGCCTTCTTCATAAATGTCAACACATAAGTTGGCCTCTAATTGTTGATTAGCAAGTCTTTGTGCAACCATACCCAATGGTTCATGCCTCTTCACAACCATTGCATTAGGCTTTATTGTTGAAGCTTTAAAGTGAGCATTTTTATTCTTACCCCTCATTTTCCGCCCATTGCTAAAATCTTGACACGGAGTTAAAGAATTTAGAGGTTTAGAGCTTACCAATACTTCCAGGAGTAACTTATCTTCCAGAGAAATAACTTGATTGCTTGTATCTACTTTCTGCTGTCCAGACTTTGTAGGTGTTACTTTGAGGCCTAAAAGCGAAGTGCTGCCATTTTTTGGCATTGGTGGTGAGTCTACTGACCGTAAATCTACAAAACCAGTAGATTCACCATCTTCTTCACTCCTCCAGTCCTCTGCTTCCTCTTCCTCTACTTGGTCAGTCTAAGTTTTGGATTTTGGTAACACACTATCATGCTCTCCATGACAACCCCGTCGTTCACTAACCATCTCTCTCAAATTTTGATATTGCACCAATTCTTTATTATTGGCTGTGGACAGAATCAACTTCCCAGTCTAACCTTCATATTCACCAATTGATTCCGCTGACTGAGAAGGTACTTCAAACACGGAGATGTTCAAAGTGACCAATGGTTGCTTAACCATATTGGCATTTGACACCATTGCATCCTGGGTATCATTGATTATTTTTTCTACATGAGGACTGGAGAATTGTATATTAGGAGTGCTGGAAACACTCGTTAATTCCCCAACCATATTGGTGTTTGAAGAATTTAGTCGAGCACTCACTGTCCTCCTAAAATTCGCACTGGTTTTAGCCTCTTTGGCACTTCTAACACATGTAAGTATTTGTTGCTGCATCTTGGTATCATTAATGGTTGGTGAGTTTATGAATACATCTTCCTCTTCCACAAGTGCATCGAACATGTTTGGACTAGTAGCAGCAACACTTGTATTCTGCCGAGCAGTTGTCATATGCTTCTGCTTATTCTTCACTCTTGGAGATGCACCTTGCCTCCCAGTAGATGTCACTGCTTCATTCTAATCAACCCCAACCGTTTTCTTTGTATGTCCATGACCCTTAGTTAATTTTTCACCTTGTGCTTGGTCATCTACGATTATGACAGTTGATTCCAAAGAAGTTGTTTGCACATCAGCATCAAAGTTACCTGGTGCATTATTATGCGCACCAGTTTCAAGTGTTATTGCTGCCTTCTTAGTTACCTGTACCTGCTCCTGATTTTTAGAGTCATATACCCCAGCTCCTTTCTCTTGACCCTTTGTAGTAGATTGCACATCAGCATGTCCTTGGCTATTTGCTATTTGTGCAGTAGTAGTGGGCTGATCAACATTGAGTTGGGTAACTTCTTTAGCTACTGCCTCAAAACCTGTAGTCTTTTCCTGCTCAACTCCAGCTATTATTTGCTGATTGCTGCTAAGTATGTCCTTAGTAGTAGCTGCTCGATCCTCAAATTGTGATTGTTTAACACCTGGAGACTTTCTTTTTCTAGGTGATCGATTGACATACGACCAACCTCTATGTTTTGCTTGATCATCATTACTACTAGAATTTGCAGCCAGTTGATCACATTCCTGTCCAGCTTTATTTTTATGCACTGGAGATTTGAGAGACTGCTCCTCAGTTTCACGTTG
Organism: Nicotiana tomentosiformis; assembly: GCF_000390325.3. Lineage (NCBI taxonomy): Eukaryota > Viridiplantae > Streptophyta > Magnoliopsida > Solanales > Solanaceae > Nicotiana > Nicotiana tomentosiformis. The sequence continues at coordinate 136,853,131 of NC_090812.1, forward strand.
CACCCCTGCTTCAATTCCCTCCTCCTTATCACCTGACTCAACTGCACCAGATTTTCCTGTAAAGTAAAGTACCTGCCCAGCTCATATCTCCTTCCCTTCTATTAACTTTTGCAGTCCCTGTCCTTTAGATGTTTGATGCCCAGCTTCAATAGAGTTTTACCCAGCACCTGCACCGTTACAAAGACCATCTGAACCTCGATCAAACACAACACTTGTAGCAACCTTCAGATCTGTAGCAACCCTACTAAGAATTGCTACAACTGGAACTATTACAACACCATCAACAACTGATATATGATGCGACTTAACAGTATCTGATCCTTGATGAACTCCCTTTGTTTCTGTAGCATCAACTCGATCAGCGGCATTCACAACAGCTTGATCTTTATCAACCTTTCCTGCAATTTCCTCCATAGGATTCCCATGTAACACACGATTAGCCTTGGGGTCTTTAACAGTCTACACATCGCTTTGCAGCTCCTCAGCAACCCTGCTTTCAACTGCTTTAACTGGAACTGTATTAATCCTATTAACAGCAGCTGTATGTTGCACCATCATATTATCTTATCCTTGATGGGTAGCATGTGAATTTTCACCACTATTATTTGTTGACTCCAAACCTTTTCCTTCAGCATCATTCCTCAATCTTTTGGTATCCAAAATTTATCTCAAATCTCCTTGAAATGTTTCTCCAGCAGTTTCAACATCACGATCATCCAGCTGGGTTTTTTTTTTTTAACCTTCTTCAATAGCAAACGACACACCTCTTCCTCATGCCATTGATGCTTGCAAACATTACAGTACTCTGGTAAATTATCATAAACGACTTGCTGGAAAAACTCGGTCACTTTTCCAGTTTTATTTTTGACATGCCGCAATCTTATTCTCTATGACAGGTTATCTAAGAGGTTAAGAGTTACCTTAACCCTAACAGTGCTAGGTCTTGAACGAGTTTGGGTAGCTTTATCAATAGCAATTGGAGTGCCTACTGTTGAAGCTATAGATAACAGAGCTCTCTTCGCGAACAAATCTAGCACAAGATTTGGTAAAGATATCCATACCATAGCCTTGGTAATTTTTTCCTTTGGATTGAATCCATTAGACCATGGGAACACCCTATATTGATGTTCATCTCCTTTGTTCTTAAAATAGTTTACTGCTCGCGATAACGACATCACAAAATCCTCAAATTGATCAAACCTGATCAATAATTGCCTTGGCGCTAACCATCCAGTTAAAACATGGCCCTTAACTCCAAGAAGTTTAGGCAGAATAGATCGAAGTCCTGTAGGGCTGGTGCACTAGCGGATAATTTTACCACAATTGCCAGATGCAATCTTTCTTCTCTCGCAAACTTTTGCAGCTCGTCCATGGCAAAGCAAATCGTTGGTTCTCCATGAACATAGTCGATTGATTTTAGTTGAGTTTGATTCAAAATACCATGTAGTTTCGCTTGGTTGAGACGTCCAGCATATGTAGATTTATTAGGAGGGTTTTCTTTAGGGTTTAAACATGGCTCTCCCACAGCCAAAGGCTGGGGAGAGATCGTGGCATCCATGGCTACGCTAGTCCCCCATAAGCAGTCGCTTAAAGCATAAAAGATAGGAGAGAGCATTTTTCTAGAGAGAGAATTTAGGACTTTATATTTTGCTTTGTTTTGCATCTTTTTTTAGGCCGTTTTGGCCGTTGTAAATTTTTGTGTTAGTCCAATCTGGCCTTTGTAAAATAATATATATATATATATATATATATATATATATATATATATATATATATATATATATATATATATATATATATATATATATATATATAAGGCTTCTCTTCCTCTTTCGGCTCTCAAAGTTTTCCTTTACTTTATTACTTGTATTCACGAAGGTCGAAATGCCTTAGCGTGAAACAATGAGGTTCTGTTCGAGGGTTTGAATAAATCTTACTTTTATTGCCTTTCTGGGTTAAGGCGTTGTTGGGGTTCGATGTTACCAAAGATTATTTCCCCGAAAATATCTTAAGTTTATGACTTTACCGAGGGCAACCTTTAGAACCGGTTGTGAAAAATTGTCTCTTTTTTGAAGGCCTATTTTTTGTTACGAGTTTCGGACGTCTCCGAGCCGTGTTAAAATGGCCGTAGCCTTTTAGTTCAGGAACTGCCCATTGGGCTTATTTTTCTGAGTCATCCGGGCTTGCTCGAGATAACTGTCCCCGAGTGGGGTAGCCGTGGCCTTTAGAAACCGGGGAGTTGTCTAATAGGTCTTTTGCCCCCGAAGCCCGATGACTTGGGCTGTTTGAATTGGATGGCAGTCCCCGAGTGACGGGGTGGTCGTTTGCATTCTGGTTATGTATTGCCCTTAGGCTTGTTATTTTTGAAAGTACGAAGCTCTTTAAGGGGATGTAAAGAGGAAAAAAAAATTTAAAACACAAGATGATTGCAAGGAAAGTACTTCTCTTTATTCTCGATCGAAACAATCATACATGCATACATGTTTTATGCCGGGGCTCAAGAAATCTATATGGGCAAGGTTCGTTTTGACCATTTGTCCCTTACAATAAATCCTTTCTATCGAGACCCTCCCTTTATGAAGTAGTTTCCTCGCTAGAGTTGATATTCGAAGAAAATGCATATCCGAGGATAGCCCCCCAATATTCGAGGTTGATTGCAAAGGAACCTCAGATATTTTTGAGCTAATCTTCGGTTCTGATTCATAATCGGGCTTGATTCTAAGTTAGCACGATTCATCGTTGCCTCGTTAAAAACCTAGCCGAAAAACCCATTTGGGACAAAATTGGTCTAAGAAAAAAATAGTGCAACACGTGCTTTCAGACCTAAAGACTTCGTTCCGTTCGCCGAAAAATCCATCTTCGTTTCTTGTTGACCACCTGCAAGTGTTAGTCTGAAATAAAAAGGCAATGGAAAGGGGTCGTACCTTAGAAGTAATACCGTTTTAGGTGAGATATGCTCCATTTCTCGGTAGTTGTTCTCCATTCATCGTTCTGAGCTTGTATGACCCTTTTCCGGTAACCTCGAGAATTTGGTATGGTCCTTCCCAATTTGGACCCAATTTCCCTTCATTTGGATTTCGGGTGTTGAGGGTGACTTTCCTTAGCAATAAGTTCCCGACGTTGAAATATCGAAGATTGGCTCTTCGATTGTAATATCTCTCGATCCATTGCTTTTGGGTGGCTAATCAGATGAGGGTGGCTTCACGCCTTTCATCCAATAGTTCAAGGTTCGTATTCATGGCCTCGTCATTTGATTCCTTTGTTGTATATCGGAACCGGATACTCAACTCTCTAGGTTCAACCGGTATTAGGGTTTCGACCCCATAAACTAACGAGAATGGGGTAGCCCCAGTACTTGATGTTCTACGAGGAATTTGTTTACTTTGCTGCCGGTGAACTGTTTCTCGTTATCACACACAATTTCGGATGGCATCCCGAATCGATATATGATGTGATCCCAAATGAAGTTGATGACTTCCTTCTCCCTAACTTTATCGAAAGCTTGTGCTTCAACCCACTTAGAAAAATAGTCAGTCATAAATAAAATAAATTGAGCTTTACCTGGTGCCCATGGAAGAGGGCCAATGATATCCATTCCCCACTTCATGAATGGCCACGGTGACTAGACCGAATGGAGTAGTTCCCCAGGTTGGTGAATCATCGGTACATGTCTTTGGAATTTGTCACATTTTTGAACGAACTCTTTCACATCTTTTTCCATGTCTATCCAATAATATCCGGCTCTAATTACCTTTTGAACCAATGATTCAGCACCAGAATGATTTTCGCAAGTGCCCTCGTGAACTTCCCTCAGGACATACTCGGTGTATCCTGGTCCCATACATATCGCTAGTGAACCATCGAATATTCTTCTGAACAAGGTTCCGTATTCGAATAAGGTGAATCGTGCTATCGTCATGCGCATGCCTTCGATTCTTTTTGTTCTGAGGGAAGCTTTCTGGTTTTCAAATACTCTATGTATTTATTTCTCCAATCCCAGGTGAATCTTGTGGAGTTTATCTCGGCGTGGCCTTCTTCGACTACTGACCTCATGAGTTGCACGATGACATCCGAATTGAGCTCGTTTTCCTCGACCGATGACCCTAAGTTTGCGAGGGCATCGGCCTCACTATTCTGATCTCGAGGCACATGTTGCAAAGTCCACTCCTTAAAGCGGTGCAAAGTTATTTGTAACTTATCTAGGTATGTTTGCATTCATTCTTCCCTAACTTCGAATTTTTCGTTAATCATCCATTTGGCTTCGATCACCTCCGCTCCCAAGCCTTTGGCTAGTTCGAGACCTGCAATTATGGCCTCATATTCGACCTCGTTGTTAGTCAATTTCACAGTTCTAATAGATTGTCTAACTACATTGCATGTTGGTGGTTTTAGTACAATGCCGAGTTCGAACCCTTTTGCGTTTGAAGCACCGTCGATGAAGAGGGTCCAGATTCCCGAGGATGTACCCGAGTTTACCAACAACTCTCTTTCAACCTCGGGTACTAGGGCCGGCGTGACGTCAGCCACAAAGTCTACCAAAATTTGAGACTTAATGGCTATTCAGGGTCGATATTCGATATCATACCTACTGATTTCTATGGCCCATTTGGCCAACCGCCATGAAAGCTCGGGTTTATGCATAATATTTCGAAGTGGATAAGTCTTTATAACACATATATGGTGACATTGAAAGTACGGTTTTAGTTTCCTAGAGGCACTTATCAAAGCGAGAGCCAACTTTTCTAGGCGGGGATACCTAGTTTCGGCCTCACCTATGATCCGACTGCCGTAATAAATTGGAAATTGCATACCTCGTTCTTCCCGGACCAGAACTCCACTTACCGCTATCTCCGATACTGCCAAATATAAGTACAACTATTCGTCTACCTCGGCGAGTGGAGCAGCGGCGGGCTCGATAAGTAACGTTTAAGCTCTTCCAAGGCCTGCTGGCATTCCGGGGTCCATGTGAAGTTATTTTTCTTCTTTAGCAACGAGAAGAATCAATGGCTCTTATCGGAGGACCTCGAGATGAAATGCCCAGGGCGGCTATGCACCTGGTTAACCTGTACACGACCTTTACGTTGTCTACTACCGTGATGTCCTCGATAGCTTTGATCTTGTCGGGGTTGATCTCGATTCCTAGGTTGGATACCATGAATCCAAGAAAGTTTCCTGACCCGACCCCAAACGCGCATTTTTCCGGGTTCATCTTCATGTTGTATTTCCTCAATATATTGAAGGTTTCCTACAAATGCTTATAATGGTCCTCTGCTCGCAGGGACTTAACTAACATATCATCAATGTAAACATCCATAAATTTTCCTATTTGTTCTTCGAACATCCGATTTACTAGGCGTTGTTACGTGGCACCAGCATTTTTTAATCCAAACAGCATTACGTTATAACAGTAGGTTCCATATTTAGTGATGAACGAGGTCTTCTCCTGATCATCCGGGTTTATCTGTATTTGGTTGTACCCGGAATAGGCATCGAGAAAACTGAGGATCTCTTGGCTGGCCATGGCATCGATCATGCCATGATATTAGGCAAAGGAAAAGAATCCCTGGGGCATGCTTTATTTAGATCCTTATAATCTACACACATTCTAAGTTTGTTTCCTTTTTTAGGGACTACCACTACGTTTGCTAACCATTCGGGGTATTTTACTTCCCGGATGGACCCTATTTTAAGAAGTTTGGTTACCTCATCTTTGACAAAGGCATGCTTGATCTCGGACAGGTGTCTTCTTTTCTTCTTTACCAGATGGAACTTTGGGTCCAAGCTTAGTTTATGGTTGGTGATTTCCAGTGGGATCCCTGTTTTGTCGAGATGGGACCAAGCGAAACAATCCATGTTAGCTATAAGAAATTGAATAAGTTTTTTCCTGAGCTCGGGGGTTAACCCCGTGCCCAGGTATACCTTTTGTTCGGGCAGATATTCAATTAGTATGACTTGCTCCAGCTCTTCGACCGTCGATTTAGTAGCATCGGAATCATCGGGAGCTATAAAGGATCGAGGAACCCCGTAATCATCGTCATCGTCAATCACTTGCTTGTCCGATTAGGTCGAGGCTGGCATCAATGATTGCTATTTGGATTCCTGTTTCGCTTTAGAACCTGAGTCCTTTGTTGATGAGATTGTTGATATCGAAATTACTTCATCCATGGCAAACATCTCCTTTGCGGCAGGCTGCTCCCCATAAACCGTCTTTATCGTTTGGGGTGTCGGATATTTTAATACCTGGTGAAGGGTCGAGGGTACAACCCTCATGTTGTGGATCCATGGTCTCCCGAACAGGGCATCGTACCTCAAGTGTCTTTCGATCACATAAAACTTGGTCTTTTGGGTGGTACCGGCTACGTTTACAGGCAACGTTATTTGTCCCTTAGTAGTTTTGCAGGCCATGTTGAATCCGTTTAGGACTCAGGCCGTAGGCACGATTTGGTCCTGTAGGCCGAGTTGTTTTACGACCCTCGATCGAATGATGTTGGCCGAACTACCTGGATCAATCAACACATGTTTAACTCGAGTTTTATTTATGAGTACAAAAATTACCGGTGCATCATTATGGGGTTGTATGATTACTTCTGCATCCTCGTCATTGAAAGATAAATTTCCTTCTGGTTTATGATCTCGAGTCCATTTTTCTCCTTGTGATTGATACTTTGGTGCGCTTTATTATCAGACCTTGAGGAACATCGACCCCTCTGATGATCATATGAATGACGTGTTGGGGCTCGTCTTGTTCATTTTGTTTATTGGAATCCCTGTTTCTGAAATGATTCTTAGCTCTATCGCTTAGAAATTCTCGAAGATGCCTGTCGTTGAATAACCGGGCTACTTCTTCTCTCAATTGTCGACAATCCTCCGTTCTGTGGCCATGTGTGACATAATATTTGCATATTTGGTTGGGATCCCTTTGTGTTAGATCGGTTTGTAGAGGTCGAGGCCATTTAGTATCTTTGATGCGTCCGATAGCCGATACGATGGAGGATGCATTGACATTGAAGTTATATTCTGACAACCGCGGTGCTTCTTTAGGTCTGGTCTGCCTATCGAAACCATTCTTGCTGATGAGCCCTCGAGAGATCTGGCCTCGGTCATTTCTCCTTTCACCTCGTAGATGGTTGCACCCAGGTCCGTTGCCCCTACGATCTCCATTATATGGCCGGTATCGATCCCTGTTCGAGCTTGGTTCTCGGTCGATATCCCTCTTAATTCAGTTGACGGGTATGATAAGATAAACGGACCCAGAAGAAGCCCCGAGTTGGTCATCTTCAACCCTGATCTTCGATTGGTACCGATTATGTACATCGGCCCAAGTGACAGGTGGGTATTCTATCAAATTCTGCTTCAACTGTTGCGAAGCCACCGAGCTTCGAACATTGAGTCCTTGGGTGAAATATTGAACTGCCCAATCGTCGGCGACCGGTGGTAGGTCCATCTGTTCCATTTGTAACCGAGACACAAATTCTCTGAGCATTTCGTTGTCCTTTTGTCTTACCTTAAAAAGGTCCAATTTTCTGGTTTCGACCTTGATAGCTCTGGCGTGTGTCTTTATGAAAGAATCTGTAAGCATAACAAAAGAATCAATAGAGTTAGATGGTAAATTGTGGTACCATATCATAGCTCCCTTTGATATGGTATCCCCGAATTTCTTTAGTAACACGGATTCGATTTCATCGTTCTCTAGATCATTCCCTTTAATTGCACATGTGTAAGAGGTGACATGCTCGTTTGGGTCAGTCATTTTGTTGTACTTAGGAATCTCATGCATGCAAAATTTTTTGGGGATCGGCTTCGGAGCCGCACTTGGAGGACAGGGTTTTTGTAAGAACTTCATGGAATCCAGGCCCTTCAATTTCGGAGGTGCTCCTGGGATTTGGTCTACCCTGGAATTATAAGTTTCCACCTTTTTGTCGTTATCCTCGATCTTCTTCTCCCTTGATTCTGTCCGTTTTGTCAACTCTTTAAGCATCTTTAAACTTCGGATCTAGCCCCCGATTCAAATTTCTTTGACCTATCTACGACCGATACATCCCTGCGGGTGACTTCCCGGGGAGGATCGGGCTCAGCCTTGCTTGGTGCGCGACTTTGTTTCTGTAACTGAGCTATTGCCGCCTGTTAAGCTTGCAACATCTCGAAGATCATTCGTAGGTTGATCCCTTCTCCTTCAACATTTTGTGTGTTCCGAGTTACCAATCGGGCTCCACCACGAATGCTATTTTCGGGGTCGGTAGGCAAATTTGCATCGATAGCCACATGCAAATTAGCGTCGATCGGATCTGCGATTAGAAATCCAGCTGGATCAGCAGGCGATATCTCATTACCGGGTGCTATGTTATTATTTTCACCTTGGTGACCGGACTCATTGTCAACATGTTGAGGTGGTGATTGAGAGTTTGACATTTTTGTGTTTTAGCCTAGAATCAAAGATACTCACAAGAACAAGTGTAAAATAGTGTGTGTTATGAAAGTTAGTACGAGGCATTCATTATTATGAGACGCATCAAAGATACTAAATGGCCTTGACCTCTACAAACTGATCCAACACAAAGGGATCCCAACCAAATATACAAATATCATGGGACACATGGCCACAGAACGAAGGATTGTCGACAATTGAGAGGAGAAGTAGCCCGGTTATTCAACGACGGGCATCTTCGAGAATTTCTGAGCGACAGAGCTAAGAATAATTTCAGAAATAGGGATTCCAATAAATAGAATGAACATGACGAGCTCCAATGCGTCATTCATATGATCATCGGAGGGGTCGATGTTCCTCAAGGTCTGATGATAAAGCGCACCAAAGTATCAATCACAAGGGAAAAACGGACTCGAGATCATAAGCCAGAAGGAAATTTATCTTTCAATGACGAGGATGCAGAAGTAATCATACAACCCCATAATGATGCACCGGTAATTTCTGTACTCATGAATAAAACTCGAGTTAAACGTGTGTTGATTGATCCAGGTAGTTCGGCCAACATCATTCGATCGAGGGTCATAAAACAACTCGGCCTATAGGACCAAATCGTGCCTACGGCCCGAGTCCTAAACGGATTCAACATGGCTTGCGAAACTACTAAGGGAGAAATAACGTTGCCTGTAAATGTAGCCGGTACCACCCAGAATACCAAGTTTTATGTGATCGAAAGACACTTGAGGTACAATGCCTTGTTCATGAGACCATGGATCCACAACATAAGGGCTGCGCCCTCGACCCTTCACCAGGTATTAAAATTTCGGACACCAGAAGGGATAAAGACGGTTTATGGGGAGCAGCCTGCTGCAAATGAGATGTCTGCCGTCGATGAAGTAATTCCAATATCAACACTATCATCAACAAAGGACTCAGGTTCGACAGCGAAATAGGAAGACAAATAGCAATCATCTATGCCAGCCTCAACTCAATCGTACAAGCAAGGGATTGACGAAGATGTTGATTATGGGGTTCCTCGATGCTTCATAATCCCCAATAATTCCGATGCCACCAAATCAACGGTCGAAGAACTGGACCAAGTCATACTATTCGAACATCTGCCCGAACGAAAGGTATACCTAGGAACGGGGTTAACTCCCAAGCTTAGAAAAAAACTTATTCAATTTCTTATAGCTAACATGGATTGTTTCGCTTGGTCACATCTCGACATGACAGGGATCCCACAAGATATCACCACCCATAAACTAAGCTTGGACCAGAAGTTCCATCCGGTGAAGCTGAAAAGAAGACTCAGTCCGAGATCAATCATGCCTTCATCAAAGATGAGGTAACCAAGCTTCTTAAAATAGGGTCTATTCGGGATGTAAAATACCCCGAATGGTTAGCAAACGCAGTGGTAGTCCCTAAAAAAGGAAACGAACTTAGAATGTGTGTAGATTACAAAGATGTAAATAAAGCATGCCCCAAGGATTCTTTTCCTTTGCCTAATATTGATCGCATGATCGATGCCACGACCGGCCATGAGATTCTCAGTTTTCTTGATGCCTATTCCGGGTACAACCAAATACAAATGAACCCGGATGATCAGGAGAAGACCTCATTCTTCACTAAATATGAAACCTAATGCTATAACGTAATGCCATTTGGATTAAAAAATGCTGGTGCCACGTACCAACGCCTAGTAAACCAGATGTTCGAAGAACAAATAGGGAAATCTATGGAAATGTACATTGATGATATGTTAGTTAAGTCCCTGCGAGCAGAGGACCATTTGAAGCATTTGCAGGAAACCTTAAGTATATTGAGGAAATATAACATGAAGCTGAACCCGAAAAATTGCGCGTTCAGGGTCGGGTCAGGCAAGTTTCTCGTATTTATGGTATCCAACCGAGGAATCGAAATCAACCCCGACAAAATCAAAGCTATCGAGGACATCATGGTAGTAGACAACGTAAAGGCTGTGCAGAGGTTAACCGGGCGCATAGCCGCCCTGGGGCGATTCATCTCGAGGTCCTCCAATAAGAGCCATCGATTTTCTTGTTGATGAAGAAGAAAAATAACTTCACATGGACCCCGTAATTCCAGCAGGCCTCGGAAGAGCTTAAATGTTACTTATCGAGCCCACCGCTGCTTCACACACCGAGGGAGGACGAACAACTGTACTTATATTTGGCAGTATCGGAGATAGAGTTAAGTGGAGTCCTAGTCTGGGAAAAACAAGGTATGCCATTTCCAGTTTATTAAATTAGCCTGACCTTAGGTGAGGCAGAAACTAGGTATCCCCACTTAGAAAAGTTGGCGCTCGCTTTGATAGGCGCCTCTAGGAAACTTAAACCGTACTTTCAATGTCACCCCATATTTGTTGTAACAACTTATCCAATTCGAAATATTGTGCATAAACCCGAGCTTTCGGGGCGGTTGGCCAAATGGGCCATAGAAATCAGCGGGTATGATATCGAATATCGACTCTGAACAGCCATTAAGTCTCAAATTTTGGTAGACTTTGTGGATGACCTCACGCCGGCCCTAGTACCTAAGGTTGAAAGTGAACTGTTGGTAAACTCGGGTACGTCCTCGGGAATCTGGAACCTCTTTACGGACGGTGCTTCAAACGCAAAAGGGTCCGGACTCGAAATCATACTAAAACCACCCACAGGCAATGTGGTTAGACAATCTATTAGAACTATAAAATTGACTAACAACGAGGCCGAATATAAGGCCATAATTGTAGGTCTCGAACTAGCTAATAGCTTGGGAGAAGAGGTGATCGAAGCCAAATACGACTTCCTCCTCGTGGTGAATCAGGTAAACGGAACCTTCGAAGTTAGGGAAGAATGAATGCAACGATACCTAGATAAGTTATAAGTAACTTTGCACCGATTTAACGAGTGGACTTTGAAACACGTGCCTCGACATCAGAATAGTGAGGCTGATGCCCTCGCAAACTTAGTGTCATCTGTCGAGGACAACGAGTTCAATTCGGGGGCCGTCCTGCAGCTCATGAGTTCAGTAGTCGAAGAAGGCCATGCCGAAATAAATTCCACAAGCTTGACCTGAGATTGGAGAAATAAATACATAGAATATTTGAAAACCGGGAAGCTTCCCTCCGATCTAAAAGAAATCGAGGGCCCTGCGCATGAAGGCAGCATGATTCACCTTGTCCGAAGATGGAACCTTGTTTAGATGAATGTTTGATGGTCCACTAGCGATATGTCTGGGACCAAGATACACCGAGTATGTTCTGAGGGAAGTTCACAAGAGAACTTGCGTAAATCATTCCAGTGCCGAATCATTGGTTCAAAAGGTAATCAGAGCCGGCTATTATTGGATAGACATGGAAAAAGATGTGAAAGAGTTCGTTCGAAAATGTGACAAATGCCAAAGACACGCACCGATGATTCACCAACTCGGGGAACTACTCCATTCGGTCTTGTCACTGTGGCCATTCATGAAGTGGGGAATGGATATCATTGGCCTTCTTCCATGGGCACCATGTAAAGCTCAATTTATTTTATTTTTGACTGACTATTTTTCTAAGTGGGTTGAAGCAAAAGCCTTCAATAAAGTTAGGGAGAAGGAAGTCATCGACTTCATTTGGGATCACATCATATGTCGATTCGGGATGCCATCCGAAATTGTGTGTGATAACGAGAAACAATTCACCGGTAGCAAAGTAAACAAATTCCTCGAAGTACATAAGATCAAAAGAATCGTATCAACACCTTATCATCTTAGCGGAAACGGACAAGCCGAATCGACCAACAAAACCATCATCCAAAATCTTAAGAAGAGACTAACCAACACCAAAGGAAAGTGGAGGGAAATTTTGCCCGAAGTTGTTTGGGCATACCGCACAACCTCGAAGTCCAGTACCGGGGCTACCCCATTCTCATTAATATATGGCGCTGAAGCTCTAATACCGGTCAAAATCGGAGAGCCGAGTATCCAGCTCCGATATGCAACAAAGGAATCAAACGACGAGGCCATGAATACGAGCCTAGAACTATTGGATGAAAGGCGTGAAGTCGCCCTCATCCGATTAGCCACCCAAAAACAACAGATCAAGAGATAATACAATCGAAGAGCCAATCTTTGATATTTTAACGTCGGGGACTTAGTGCTAAGTAAAGTCACCCTCAACACCTGAAATCCGAATGAAGGAAAATTGGGTCCGAATTAGGAATGACCGTACCGAATTCTCGAGGTTACCGGAAAAGGGTTCTACAAGCTCAGAACGATGAATGGAGAACAACTACCAAGCAATTGGAACATATCTCACCTAAAACGGTATTACTACTAAGGTACGACCTCTTTCCAATTCCTTTTTTATTTTAGAATAACACTTGCAGGTGGTCAACAAGAAGTGACGATGGATTTTTCGGCGAATGGCACGAAGTCTTTAGGTCTCAAAGAACTTGTTGCACTATTTTTCCCTTAGACCGATTTTGTCCCAAATGGGTTTTCTGGCAAGGTTTTTAACGAGGCAACAATAAATCGTGCTAACTTAGAATCAAGCCCGATTACGAATCGGCACCGAAGATCAATTCAACAATATCCGAGGTTCTTTTGCAATCAACCTCGAATATTGGGGGCTACCCTCGGATATGCATTGTCTTCGAGTATCAACTTTAGCGAGAAAACTATTTCATAAAGGGAGGGTCTCGATAGAAATGATTTATTGTAAGGGCCAAACTGTCAAAACGAACAGTGCCCATGTAAATTGCTCGAGCCCTGGCATAAAATATGTACACATGTATGATGATTTCGATCGAGAATAAGGAGAAGTACTTTCCTTGCAATCATCTTATGCTTTAAAATTTTTCCTCTTACATCCCTTTAAAGAACTTCATACTTCCGAAAAATAACAAGCCGAAGGGAATTACATAACCAGAATGCGAACGACCACCCCCTCACTCGGGGACTGCTGTCCAACTCAAACAGCCCAAGTCATCTAGCCTCAGGGGCAAAAGACCTATTAGGCAACTCTCCGGTTTCTAAAGGCCACGGCTACCCTACTCGAGGACCGTTATCTCAGGCAAGCCCGGATGACTCGGGAAAATAAGCCCAATGGGCAGTTCCTTAACTAAAAAGCTATGGTAAATTTAAGATGGCTCGGAGACGTCCGAGACCAGTAACAAAAATAGGCCTTCGAAAAAGAGAAAACTTTTCACAACCGGTTCTAAAGGATTCCCTAGGAAAAGTCATAAACTTAAGATATTTTTAGGGAAAAATATTTGGTAACGTCGAACCCCAACAACGCCTTAACCCAGAAAGGCAATAACAGTAAGATTTGTTCGAATCCTCGAAAACAACCTCATTGTTTCACGCTAAGGCATTCCGACCTTTGTGAATACAAGTAATAAAGCAAAGGAAATATTTGAGAGCCGAAAGAGGAAGAAAAGCCTTATATATATATATATATATATGATAATTTTTACAAAGGCCAGATCAGCCTAATACAAAAATTTACAAAGGCCAAAACGGTCTAAAAACGATGCAAAAATATAAAGGCCTAAGTGGCCCGGTCTTCATCGGGGGTAACATCTATATCCCCGGGATCTTCCCCGTCTTCAGATTCGCTTAAGCTGTCGGAATCTTCCTCAAGAAAGGCCAGCTTCCAGGCCCTAGTTTCCTCTACTTTGGCATTCTCGATTTCGACCATAATATCGAAGCCTTGAGCACAAACTCCTGCTAGGGCTTCCCTTCGAGCTTGCCATTTTGCATGATCCACCATGCTCTTGGACTTCGCCTGGATGGCCTAGACATCGAATTTAAATTGGGCCACGTTAGCATCAACTTTGGTGTTGTCTACGGCCACCTCAAATCTGGCCACTTCGAGTTCGCTAGCCAAGTTTGCCTTATTAGAAATAACCAAGTCAAACTGAGATTGAAGCTCCTTAATTTTCTCGACCTGCGCCGAGGCCTTCTCCTTTGCAGCTTGGAGCTGGGTCTCGACCGACTTCCGTTGACCTTGGACGGTTTCCTTTCTCGAGGCTAAGATGACCATATTCTTCTTGAATTCTTCAGCCTCGGCTTGTATTGTATCTACTTGTTTCTGAAGCTCCCCGATCTGTTTGAGCCTCTGCCGGACCTACAGGATCGGATCGTTAGTTACTATCTCTAATTTATCTTCACTATTGTAAAGCACTCGGAATACCTGCTCGGCCATCTCGGCATGCTCATCCCGAGCCGTTACTCAATCGGCCTGAAGCTTCTCACTGAGAAGCTTGTAGGTGTCACTTTTCTCAGCGAGGTCCCGTACCTTGGCTTCATGATGAGTTAATTCCTCTCGATATCGGAGGAAAGCCTCGTGATGCAGCACCGAAGCCTGCAAGCATAAGGGAAGACATTGTGGTTATTTACAACTTTAAAAGTTAGAATATATGAGAAAGGAAAGACACGCGAATTTACCCGATTTAATGCTTGTTGGGCTTCATTGAATAGGCAGGGGAACCGGCGGCACCCGACGATGGTTCCTTCCTTGGTACTGGCAGGTCATCGAGCCCGGTGACGTCTTCTAAAGCAGCGGACTCAACCCTATCGAAGAAGCCGTGGATATCGGTCGCCCCTGAGGACTCAACATACCGGCCTCACGGATCATGGCATCCGCAATCTGAGGGGACCCACTGATGTCGACCTCTCCAAGTTCGTCTATTGGGGCAATTTTTGCAGATCGAGAACCATCGTCCCCAGTCTATCTCTCGACCACCCTAGCTTGGGGCGGAATGGGCTCGACCTTCTCTGGCTCAGAAGCTTAAACTATAGCTCTCTTACCAACCTCCTCATGTCGGGATGTTTCAACTTCAACACTTGCCGGTCCGAGAACTTCTTGTACGGTGACACATGCCCGCACGCTGGCCACTAGTTTGGAATTATCTTCCTTTTCTTCTTCTTCGGACTTATCCCTTAGTCGCCTGATTGAGTTCGAAGACATAGCACCGGTGTCCCCCTGGGTTTGCGAGACCTCCTCGCCGGTCTTTTCTTTTCCAAGCCCGTGGAACTCGGAGCCCCTTTCCTCTCCTTCTCTTTGGCCTGCTTCGGAGTGGGTGGGGAAGGACTTCTTCGTCACTAGATAGGGGCCTCATTGCAACATCATTCCCGAGGCCTACAAAGGAAAAAAAATGAGTACGACCATGATTGCAGACCTCTCATCGACCCTTCGATAGCTCCATCCAAGCATGCTTTGAGTACGGCCTCTGTAACACTAGGCCTTCAACCCATTCCTTATGTTCCAGAATTGGGTTCTGGGTCACAGCTGTGACGCCAAAAAACATCAATGAAGAAAGAAATAAAGAGAAAAGCAACGAGATTAAACCATCAAAGCGACGTACTACTTACGTTTCATGTTCCATTTCTTGGGAAATGGTATGTCTTCAGCAGGGATCAGGTCCGAAGTCCTTACTCGAATAAATCGTCCCATCCAACTTCATTCTCGAGTTTCATCTATGCTCGAGAACGGAGCCTTATTGACTCGGTGATCACGCCCAACTATGCCTTGTAAAAAAAAGACTAAGTGGTCGCTATAAATATAAACCAGTTCAAGTCCGGAGTCGAATCCCACAGGGAACTAACCTATTTACTACAACTTTAAATAATGCTAATGATAAATTCAGACAACTTCCGGATGCAAGAGTTTTATGAATAATCAGTGGAATTTATTTAGCTAAGGAAAAATGACAATAAAATTAACAATAATCAAGACTAAAATTGAATTCAAGGGTAAAAGGATATAAGGCTATTGATTTCCCCAATTGCCGGATTAATTCTTAACTCTTTAGCTATAATCTCGCTGTAATACTCTATGAGGATTATGAGTTCTGGGCTACCGTAATTATCTCTCGATCAATTACAATAATTTACTAGAAGCATTCTTGCAAATTACTCTAGTTAACAATTTATGCAACTCAGAATTATCCCACCAAAGCTTCGTTATTTCTAACTTTACTTTTAAATTCAAGTAATTAATCTCTTAACTTACCCAAAAGTGGTGTTGTTCAACAACAATCTAACCAAGTGTTCTTTCTCAAGCAACACAAGGTAACTAGACACGATTAATCAAGGGCCCTTTCAATTAACCACAATACAATACGTAGTTGAACAATCATAGAACAAACACGGCTCAATTATAACAAAATAGAGTCAAGACTTCATCCAACAATTGGTTCCATCAACCCTAGATAATAGATTTAGCTACTCATACTAATGGAAAACAAATCACTAAAATAATTCATAATCAACAAATAGAAGTATGAAGAAGAAGATGAAAACTCTTAGGAAATTATCCGTCTTCTCTCCCTTGTTCTTGCCTCTAAAATCTTCTAAAACCAGCTATCCCTCACTTCTGGGCGAGTTTAGTCTTCATATAGGTTTAGGTTAGTTGCCTAGGAAATTAAATAATTAACCCTGCGTGTTTGGCTTTCGTCTGCCCGTCCACTGCCGCAGATTCGACCGCGGATCCGGCCGTGGATTTCCACTGCCTCACTGCCTTGAGTTCACGGGCCAATTCGCGGCCCACTTCGCGGCCGCGCACCTGGAGGGATCGTCTCGCTTGCTTTTCTCGCTCCTTTTCGATCGGGCTAACATTCGATTGGCCTTCCACACTCCATGTTGACTCCAAAACACTCGTTAGCTCCCTCCTAGCTCGGAGTAGATCCTGCAAAGCATCAAATTCTTAATTAGAGCATTTTGTTATCTTTTAGCATTCAAATATCATTAAAGTGCGGCTAAATTACAGTGTAAATAGTGTCTAAATTGCATAAATATAGCCTACTATCACTCGGCGAGCAAGCTTGATCAGCCCCCTCCGATATAGTCGGGGACTGTAGAGGCGCATAAGGTGGTCGAGGGTAAAGGGACATCCCTCGATTTTGCTTATAAAAAATCGGAGGAGAATCACTATTGACGTGATAGGGTCTAAGGGACCCAACGTGAAAGGGTAAGTGTAAACACTTAGAAACCCCTCCACGTGGGTAGCGATCGATTCCTCGGGCGAAGGAACCACCACATGCTTATTGACCCAGTTGCAGTCCTATTTAACCCTAGTGAGGAGGCCATCGGTGATTGTGCATATGTACCTCGAGACCGGCTCACATCGGCCCGATACCGAGGAGGCCTTTTCGACCCTAAAATCAGTAACAGTCGGGCACCCTGCCGGAACGAATTTCTCAGGGCAAGGTTCCGCCGCAGCCTCACTGCCGGCGTGTCGTGATGAAGAAGCATCCTCCTTTTGCAGTACAGTCTTAGAAGTTTTCGCCATTGAAGAACGAGAGAAAAGAGAATTAAGATAGCATGTGGATTGATAAGAATTCAAGAAATTTGGGTGTAAAAGTTGTAAAACAAAGGGATTTTTGAAGAAAAATCAAGAGCAGGAAGAGCTTTGAACGTAAAAGTTTGAATGAGAAAAAAAGCTAGGGTACTTATTGCTTGCTGGTGACGATTCAGAACTGGTAGTGGCCGACCAACGACTGACATGCATTTAATACCTTGATAACTAGACCGACGGGGTATTTCGAGTTGTTGCTTACGTCATGATCGGGTGTATCAGTGACGTTCGCCGGTTACGTCATTACCCATCGAGACAGAGCTCGGAGATTTATATCGTTTCTCGTCATCTTCTTTACGAGAAACGAGGGAACTATCTGTATACGGTCAAAACTGAGCTTGCCTTTCGTATGACTAATCGAGACTAAAACATGATAGGCCAAGGTTCAAACTCGTGTCATATCGAACCATGGTGCGAAGTTAGATTGCCGAGCTCATGACCTAGAGACCGATCAAGATCGAGATCGGCCAAGATCGAGACCGAGCAAGATAGAGATCGAGTGAGACCGAGGGAAACTTACCGAGCCAAATAATGGAAGGCCGAAATATCTGCAATCGGGCGAGAATCGCGGCGGAAATTCCAGCACATATCAGGAAAAGGCCGATTAATTAGCCTATCATGAGATTCCTTATTGTACTTAGAATTGTATCAAGAGTAAGACTCCTCTACTATATAAAGGGGGTCACATCATTTGTAAGGGATATGACATTCACGCAATACAAAACAATATACTGTCTTCTTTTAGCTTTCAATATCTTGTTACTCTGTTTTTATATCGGTTGAATCTTCACTTGGTTTGAGGGCGGTCGAACTCGTGGGCCAAAGCTATTCGATTCGTTTCGTTTGCATACATTTCTTTCACAGTCAATTTCAATATTAATATATATATATATTCTCAATTTGTGCCAAGTTGTATCACGTATCCTTAAAACTGCGTATAAATTCAATTGTTATCCGTTTTTTGGGTAAACATCTATACTTTGCCCGTTTTAACTGTTCTGCTTGCTGTATTCATTTCAGTACCGTTTTAACTGTTCTGCTTGCTGTATTCATTTCAGTAATCTCTGTTGCTAAAGCCCTAGGTAGGCTTCGCGATTCCTTGCTTTTGTTCATGACGCACAGGTTGTTGCTACACTCTCGCTAGTAACTTCTAAAACTGCAGAGGCAATATTTTTTAAACTCTCATGTTCAATATAACTGTTTGCGTACCAGTTGTGCGCTTTTTATTCATGGTTATTCTGAAGTTATGTAGGATATTACAAAATAGCCCGACATGTATTGGTATACACTTTTAAAAACAACAAATGAGTGATACAGATGCTGGATATAAAGCCAAAAAAATAGCACAAACCTCTTCTATTTTGTCCAGAATACATTTTACAATATAATTCACATGCACTGTAGTAAATAAAGAAAACAAAAAGCTCACCACCGTTACAATCTTCGAGCAAGGATAACACAATATTTCAACTAGAAGAGCAGATTTACTGTATAAATTCAATAGTTATACAGTAACACGGATATGTAACACTGGGCGGGTATATTGCGTATTGTAACGTGTTTACTTTACACAAACAAAATCATACCTTCTCTATTTTAAATTAACAAATAAACATATGTCGATCTGAAGCCCAAAATAGCCAAGGCAATAATCTCTGTATTCTCTTACTGCTAAAAGGACATCAAATAAACCAACCTGCATTAAACTACACCTAATATTCCTTTCTTCAAATAATCATTGAATCACTAGGTAACATATCATAACCACTCCTCTCTCTCTTTCTTGATCGATATCAAGCTCTCCTTACAAACAACAACTTCCAATGTTTCCGCATCACCTGATATGTCAAGATTTTTAATTTCTTGGCTGAGGAGGTTACACGACACAAGTTCTCCATTCTTGCTTTCTATTAGCATCTCTGTCTCATTCTTCCAAATTGACAAAGGTGTCTGTATGAAGATTGGGCCGATGGTAAACTCCTTAGTCCAAGATTCTTTAACACCATATTCCTTCATCACCCAAATATCAACCATTTGGGGCATTTGCTCGTCAAACCAAAAATACATCGTAGGATAACAAATCAATGCAAGACATTCATTTAAGATGACAAGATTCTTTCCTTGCATATCAACTAGGCCGTCGGGATAAGGAATATTTTGAAACAACTCTGTGCTAAAGTTGAAAGAAACGATCCAATTTTCTACCATTGGTGATGCCATTGTTCCGCACAAATGAAAAACCCCATTAAATAATACCTTAAAACAACGAGAAGGGTGAATCATCGATGGTACTTCATCGATTTCTCTCCAAGAATTTGTACTTAGATTATAGATCTCAATAGTACTAACATCCTTAATTAGAGGATATTCGTCAAAATTGAAGATTCTAATAACCTTATAATCATTTGTTTTGGGGTCAAACCCAATTCCCGCGACGATTTGCATCGTGTGGTTAAGGTCTTGTCTAGTAGATGAGTATTGGCTAGGAGGGAGTTCCCAAAATTCTCTTAATGTTGGGTTGTACAAAAAAATAGTCCTGTAACTACCTATGCAGACTATGCCATTGCAAGGTCCTGCAATGCTAACACCTATATAGTTATCAAAATATGTTACATTTGGTGCTCTAGATTTGAATGATTCATCAATTGAATGGCAGGACAGAATATTATGACCTTTATAATAATTGCTTTCTGCATCTATCTCATCATTACCGATGTAACGCTTCAAAAGAACAAAGTCATTTGAGAGACAATCATGATTGTAATGGATATCGGTGAAATTAGAGCTATTTACCAAATTATACCATGTTTTAGATACACATTTGAATCTCAAGAGGGATTTCCCAGGCAAGTTCTTCAAGATGTCTATCATCACATCATGGGGAATTTGTTTGATCCTTAGCGAATCTACCTCTTCCATTTCAAGAAATAATTTTCAGCAACGATGAATGTTTATCATGATTTACAACTTGATGATGGGAATATATGGCAAATTGAATATTACCAGAGAGATTGTGTTGTTTCAGATTTTATAAAGATCCCCATATCGGCGAATTTTGTGGGTTATGCCCACCAATGCATTTACCTGGTCGAAGATAGACTTTTAGGGCGATAAGTCGGGTTTGTTGTATTGTGTAGTTCATCTGGAAATGTCAATCTAATCACATTCCCGGAATATACTCGATTACATTATGCATATATTAACTAATTAATCCTAATTGAAAACTGAAAAGAAAATCTATATGGAAGATCCAGTTTAAAAATATGATAATAAAAAACAATTGACATCAGATACCCATTCATAACTCGAGATATTTATAAAAAACACTAGTCTATCAGTTATTTTAACTAATGAAACTTTTAATTTTGTCGGACAGTTGGTTTGTGGGTATACATGGGCATAAGCATATTTATCCTAGGTTTGCATAATTGTTTAAACAATTTGTTAGTGTTAGCGAAGTTGTTTCAATGCAAATTAGTTGTACGTACTTTTAAAATTCAAATTGTTATTGGGTTCGCTCTAGGTTCATAATCCAGATAATGGCGTAAATATCCATTTTTGCATGATATTGCTTGGGGACTTGACCCTAAAGTCGGAATAATGTCTAAGTACTCCCTCAATGCGTACAAGTTTCATAGAGAAGAATGGTCTAAGGGCAAAAAAGATATTATTCTATATCGACCAATGGTGGTTCAGCCTCGACTACCATTAACTTTATGGCCACGCATACTTTGCCACCTTTGAGTCAGCGTATCCCTTCTCGTCGGTATGGTGGCTCACCATTGATTCTATCATTGGGCGGCCATAACAGTCAGCATGATGGTTCGCCTTTTGTGCCTCCATCACCGTCCACTCCATTATCATTTCCATCATCATCTACTCCTAGTATATCTAGACTGGATATTTGAGGCTTTCAAATGGCTGTGTCCCCATCTACTTGTACTTCGTCAGTTGCTCCTTCACGGAGACAGTATGCTGGTGGGACTTTAGAGTATGATCATTTGCATCGGTTGATCATCCTACCCTATGAGTTGATGCCATGTGACCAGGAGGTCACATGTGAGAGCCATGGAAACAACCTTTTGCAGAATTGCAGCGTAAGACTGCTTACAATAGACCCTTGTGGTCTGACTCTTTCCGGATCCCGCGCATAGCGGGAGCTTAGTGCACCAGGCTGCCGATCATCGTACCCCATGAAGACGGGTAAGTTATTCTTTATTTTTAATTGTTTGAGTAAAGTTCTACATGTATTCAATTTAATGAAGCTTTATTTTACATGATAAATGTAATGCAGGTTTTTGTCATCCTTTAGGCCACACATATGGTTGTGGAATCTATGAATCCATTTTTTCATGAGCTGTAGAATTCTTAGAGAGAGATACCATACTAGATCAGAGTGAATATCTGACATTAATTTAAGGTACAAACAAATAAAATTTATATAATACTTATTGTGTTCGTCTAAATTTTATTTTAATTGCAGTATAAGGGTGTATGGCAGCCTCAGCATGAAATTAAGGTGAATGCTAGTTTCGAGAAGAGGGTGCAGAAAAGAATTAAAAATAGTTATTTTGTTGCTCGAAAAGGTGGCAACAAGCCCAATTGGTTGCGTCAAGATGTCTGGCTTCAACCTTAAGAGAAGTGGAATACCGATGAATGAAAGCAGAAGAGTGAAAAAGGAAAGGCAAACAGAGCTACCAGTAAGGGTGGATTGTTGAACACCAGATGTTCAATTAGTTTTACAGTCCATTGATTGAGATTGGTAATTAATTTGTACATTTTCCTTAGTATTACTTGTTGCACCCTGTTTTGCACAGGTCAAAACAAGATTCAACTAGTGGTTCTTCTGATGTTGATAAAAGAGAGTCGCCACCTAATATTTAAGGTATATTAGGGTACCTATGTGTTTATTAGATTATTATCCTAATGGTTTACTAACCGATGAGATTTTGGGTAAGAGTACTAGTTATTCAAAGGGGAAGGTGTTAGGTATCCCTTAAAATCTACCTGAGATAGCTCCTTAAACTTATGCTAGATTCGAGAAAGTAAAGGTCTACACTATGCTTGGTCAGGTTCTTAAAGTCTATCAAATAATCTAAATCTAGTTTAAAAATCTATTGTTTTGAGAAGAGGGTTGTGCATGTATTTTGAAAAGAAGAGTTACAGGTTTTTAAGGTTTATAACCTATGAAAAATTCCTTTTGAAATGTTTACAAAGTTGACAAAATCTTGTGAAGGACCTTTATATTTTAAAAGAAAGCTTGAATATTTTATCTTTTGAAAAATGCGGTTACTCATATATGACTTGGTGAAATAAAAGACTACTAGAAAATATACCATGGAGTGAGATAGGTATACCTCTTTTGCAAATCGATTTCAATCGGAGTTTGTATTTTTCGAAAACTTCATTGAGGTTTGTTTAGTTTGCAATCTCAGGCTATGTTTGATTTTGTTTCTTGAAAATCAGCTTTATCATTATCTTTGCAATTTCGATATTTTCAAAGAGAAATCATTTCATTTTTTTGAAAACCTGTTCGAATCCAAAACTTGTTGAAGATGGTTAGTGCTAGCAAGATAAAATCGTTCATTTTTTAGGGAAATAAGTGATCAAAGTATTAAAAGTGTTAAAGGGAACATGATTTCAAATTCTGATTCTTTTACCTATAGGCTTTTGGTTGCCATACGTCTCCTAAGCAATCAAAGCATCAAATAATATTCAATAGATCGTTAGTGTCAAAACATATGCATAGAATAATTAAATAACAATAATTATTATTTAAGAATGTAAGAAGGAGGAAAGGGTTGTACTCTTGAGATTGGGTCGATGGATAGTCAGGCCCAGCAGATTTCACACGAGCAGCAGACTTCATTGAGCGGGAAAGCAATTAAGACTGGAACTTGGGCCGCAGTTCTAAAGAACTCGGCAGGCCCAGTTCAAACCTGCACACAAAAGAGATATGGAAATAACTAGTGAAAATCAATATGAGGTATAACAAGAATAAAATCACAACAAATAATAATAATATAGTAGATCTAATTAGAATTGGTGTTAATCCTATGAGGATTAATGAAAGTCATTGACCAAAGGCTTAGGGTAAGATCTTATTCATGGATAAAATACTCCTTTGGACCCCTGGCACTTCAAAATTTATAAAGGTCTTATGGACCCCGAGCAGTTCTTGTGTCAGGGAGGGGTATCTCAGACACAACTAAGTTTCACACCCAAATACCTTTAGACATAAATGAGGTGTCAACTTAGCAATTAACATGAACGCAGTAGTGGACACAAAGGTTCAGACTGACAGAATTTATATAGAACCTATAGAGAACATTATCATTAGAGTGCCGGGATATGAATAGTCCACAATCAATCACAACTTTTAGGATCAGAACCCAAAATATAAAGACCAGCTACTGCAAGTGGCCTTGTATGGTCCAGTAATATTAATGTTGATTATAGCATGTATCAGGGCACTTAGGAAAGGTTATCACACAGATATAAAATTCAGGAGAATTAGTGGCCAACTATCAGTAAACCACTTCAAGTTCAGAAGTGCCTAATTGAGTGATCTGAGCATTGGTATGTGATAAGGAAAGACCTATACATTAGTTTCAGTAGTTCTTATGAGGACTCAATATTTTAGGATCCTTAGCTAGGTTCATAACACTTTGTCAGATATTTCAGTGATCTTCAGGACAATCAAAAGTAAGAATATACATGGTTGAGACTTTATTCCTCTGAACACCTATACTAACAGCCTTATTCAGGCTTCCTAAAGATAACAATAACCAGTAAACATATCAATATAAGTAGGAAGGTCAGTTTTAATCTAGTTCAAACCTAGTAGAATGATATCTAGTTTATCAGATTCTCAAACAACTCCAAATTCATAATTAAGTCTTTATATATAAGGACATCAACCAGATATGAGACAGTGGGTAAGGATGTTCATTCTTAATGGATGAGAGGAAGACAAACAGGCCTTAATGAATTTACTTAAACATATGAGTAATCAAGTTACACAAATAAACTTCTCATTTCAGATCCTATGTTTAGCATTATTCATTCAAGTTGCTAAGTTATTAAGGTAACCAGGATTCAACTTTCTTCTTCTATAGAGCAGTTTCGAATAAAGAACATGGTAGTTTAGATATGACACTTCCTCAAAAATGAAAAACATGTAAAAGATTCATGAGCATCACTAGACAAGCAGAAGTGTAATGAACATAAGCGCAAGCACGGAGGTCAATAAGAGTCACTTAACTAGCATATAGTAAGGTTCCATGTGGTCAATAATACATGCTTCATATGATAGTCATGGTTTTAAACTATCCAATTAAGATCAGTATGTCAAATGTAAGTCATGAACTGTGGTGAGGATCATTCTTATTGAATCAAAAAAATGTGGTATAACATTACAAATGTAAGGATCAACATAGCACAATGCAATAAATATGAACTCTCAACAGGGTATTAGAAGAGGTCTAAAACCATAGTTCATAAGTTAGCTAAATATAGTGGTACATCTGTTATTTAACTGATAGATATAGAGCATACATAGAATTATCAAAATATTTTAGCTAGTGACAAAAGGTTCAGTAGGACTTATATCAATCATTACAGAAAACATTTATCTAGTTAAATTATGGGAGATGAAGTTCATTAATAATACAGATTGTCAGAGTACCAAAACGATCATAACTTATCTGGAAATAATCAACTCAATTAGTGAAGATAGCATGTGAAAACAAGACATAATAATCACAATTATAAGCTAGTAATATATATCATAAACGAAAAGTGATCAATAAAAAGAACATCATAAACCCAAAATGTCACAGGTAATCAAATAAGGTGTCACGACCCCAATTTCCATCTGTAAGATGTCATGATGCACCTAATCTCTATGACTATCTAAGCCTAACA
Source organism: Nicotiana tomentosiformis (assembly GCF_000390325.3). Lineage (NCBI taxonomy): Eukaryota > Viridiplantae > Streptophyta > Magnoliopsida > Solanales > Solanaceae > Nicotiana > Nicotiana tomentosiformis. Next base: position 136,878,822 of record NC_090812.1, read on the forward strand.
TTTGATAACAACTTGACAGAAATAATTAACAAAATACTAAAACAAGGGTGAACAACTGATATAAACTCCTGAAGTAGAATCTCAACAAATACTTTCCCAAAACCGGTGGAACTGAGTTATAAACTCTATAAAATAAACTAGAATATCTAATACATCTCTGTCTGAAAGAAAATACAACAGGAAGTAGAAATTGGGAAGGTGATTCTGAGGCCTGCGGACGTAGAGCATGTATACCTTGAAGTCTCCAAAGGCAGCTACTCAATCAACTCTAGCGTCTGGCACGAGCAGACGTATCTGGATCTGCACAAAAAAATTATGCAGAAGCGTAGTATGAGTACAACACAACGGTACCCAATAAGTATCAAGCTTAACCTCGGTGGAGTAGTGATGAGGCCAGACAAAGACACCTACTAGGATATTAATAAATAGTATAAAATTGTAATAAGGATAACAATGGAAGTGAAGAAATAACTCATACGAAATGAGATAATAGCATAAATAAATACCGGAAATTAAACATGGAAATAACAATAAAGAAGCAAGTGAAGAGAACTAAAATGATCATATACGGACAACACATGCTAGAACAAAGTAGAACAAAACAACAAGGACATTCCCGCCAAAGCTCTTTGCAACATGAGATAAGCAAAAAAACACAACCAGGTAGCACCTCGTGTACAATAAGAATCACGAGGGTCCCACCTTATACCGCCACATGCACGTCAACCCCAAGCCTTATACCACCGCATGCGTGTCAATATCACATTACAATAATAACCCATACGATAAGTGCACATGTATCACAATTCGTGTACAATAAGAATCACCACCGAGGTACCGCCTCGTATAAATCAAGAATCACAAACGAAGTACCGCCTCGTATTCACATTTCTCAATTTCACGTGAGCCTTACATTTAAAATAGGTTTTGAAAGCAGTTTTTCCGAAATAGCTACACGCACTTTAGCCCACTTTATGACATTGTGTGGCTTCACATAGTTCCCCTATAAGCAACATGCACATAAGTCCCACCTTATACCTCCACATGCACGTCAACCCTAAGCCTTATACCACCGCATGCGCGTCAATATCAAATTACAATAATAACCCACACGATAAGTGCACATGTATCACAATTTGCCAATAATCCACAATATTAATATTTCCACAACAATAGCCCACATCTCCACTATAACGGGTACAAGAATATCAACAACAATAATGAATGTAAAATGCTCGAAAAGGAAGATGTTTCAACAATAACAATTTCGCCTCAACGTGTTAACGACTTTCAGAACTTTAACACCAATAACTCAAAAATGAGAAGCAATGTAAAACCACAATGTTAAATAAGAATAATTCACAAGGGAAGAGATAACATGTAGCAATAACTTCAAATAATGAAAATCAACGAGGGAAGGGATAACATAAACAATAACTCCAATTAATGATAATCAACAATAAGAGATAACACGAAAAATAACTTCAAATAATGATAATCAATAATGAGAGATAACACAAAAATAACTTCAAGTAATGATAATCAACAATGAGAGATAACACGAAGCATTAATTGAGGAAACAAGGTCAACTAAGCATGAGAGCAATTCATCAATTAGTATGTAGAACAAGTATTAACGGAAATAATTTAAGGCATGTAAGGATCGACTAACACAAGTAAGATTAGATTGAATAAGAGAATTTAAAACATGGTTCTACAATTCAAGTAAAGCACGAAAAAGGTCTAAGTAGCCTAAACCGGTCAAATACCACATACAACCCGAGTACCAACTCGTCACCTTGCTTACACACCTTTCACATAGCACAAAAGAATCAATCAATACCAATCCTATGGGGCAATTCCTCCACACAAAGTTAGGCAAGACACTTACCTCAACTAGGCCAATTTAACACTCAAAAATAGCTTTTCCCTTAAAATTTGCCTCCACACGGCTCAAATCTAACCAAAATCGACTTAATATCATCAAACAATGCTAGGGAAATCAATTGCAATAGATAAAACTAAGATCTTTATACTTTTTCCAAAAAGTCAACAAAAGTCAACCTGGGGCCCGCCCGGTCAAATGGTAGATTTCGTCTACCCATGACCCCACGAGTTCATATATGTGATTAGTTTCAAAATCCGAGTCCAAATCGACTCTCAAAACTCAATTTCTTATTTTTCAAAAATTTGAAAAAGTTTCACATTTTTTCACTTTGATTCACATGCTTTTGATGTTAAAATCTAAGATATGTTGATGGAATATGATTAGAAATAGCTTAGAATCACTTACCCAAGGTTTGTAGGTTAAAATCCCCTATCCAAATCGCCTCCTACTGAGTCTAGGGATAAAAAAAATGAGATAATGTGTTCAAAAATCTCGTCTCCCAACCCTTTAACCAGCTGCAGATGTCGCATTTGCGACACAAGATTCGCATTTGCAAACCCTCGCAATCGCAGACCAGGTATTGCATTTGCGAACCCTGACAACCTAAGTCAATATCGCATTTGCGATAAAGGCTTCACAAATGCGAATCTGGGTACTTCGCAAAAGCGAACAAATGTTCGCAATTGTGAACTCAGCCCAAAATATGCTGCCATCACATATGCAAAGGGGAAGTCACATTTGCGACATCTGCACCCTTACTGTCACCTTCGCAATTGCAAGGCTAGTGCTCGCAATTGCGAACTCAGAGCACCAGCACACTAGCAGTTCATTTTTAAGTTCAACCCATTCCGATACATGTTCGGAACTTATCCGAGCCTTCGAGGCTCCAAACCAAACATCCACACAAGTTTAAAAATAATGTCTAAAACTACGAATCGAACACTAAAACGCATGAATTTTAAAGTAAAGTTCAAGAATTTCTAAAGTTACAACTAAACGTCTGAATTCTATCAAATCAACTTGAAATGACACCAAATTTGGCAGTTAAGTTCTAAATACCATAACAAACCTATTCCGAGTCCCAAAATCAAATTCCAAGCTTAATTGCTAAATGTCAACCCACGGTCAAAATTTTCAACTTTAAATTACCAAATTTCGGCAAATCACACAAATCAACCTACAGACTTACAAAATTAATTTTGGGAATACGCCCAAGTCCGAAATCATGATACAAAGCTGTCGAAGTCATTAAAATGCAATTCCGGGGTCATTTTCACCAAAGTCAAAGATTGGTCAATTTTTTAATTTAAACTTCTAAGTCTAGAATCAAGGGTCCAAATCAACCCGAAAGCTTTCCGGAACGAAACTAACCGATCCCGCAAGTCATAAAATCATAAACACACATGTATGAAGCTTAAAATGGTGTAACAGGGCGAAATTACACAAAATGACTGATCGGGTCATTACATTTTCCCCTTCTTAAAATATATGTCCGTCCTAGAACGTGCATAAGGACATACCTGAAGTGGTGAATAGATGAGGATAACAACTCTACATGCCGTGCTCGGTCTCCCAGGTCGCCTCCTCGATCGGATGACCCCTCCATTGAACCTTTACTGAAGCAATACTCTTTGATCTCAACTTCCGAACATGTCTATCCAAGATAGACACATGCTCCTCAGTATAAGTCAAATCCTCGTCCAATTAGACTTTGTTGAAGTCTAGAACATGAGACGGATCACCATAATACTTCCGGAGCATATAGACATGAAAGACCAGATGAACCACAAATAAACTAGGTGGAAACGCAAGCTTGTAGGACACCTCACCAATCCTCTCAAGGATCTCAAAAGGTCCGATATACCTAGGGCTAAATTTCCCCTTCTTCTTGAACCTCATTACACCCTTCATGGGTGAAACCCAACAAGAATCGTTCTCCAACCATGTATGCAACATCACAAACCTTCCGATCCACATAACTCTTCTGTCTAGATTTGGCTGTACGAAGCCGATCCTGGATCATCTTGACCTTCTTCAAGGCATCTCGCACCAAATCTATGCCTAATAATTTAGCGTCTCACGGATCAAATCACCCAACTGGAGAACGACATCGTCTCCCATATAGAGCCTCATAAGGATCCATCTTAATGCTTGATTGGTAGTTGTTGTTGTAGGCAAACTCTGAAAGTGGCAAGAATTGATCCCAAGCACCCCCAAAATTTATAACATAGGCGTGAAGCATATCCTCTAATATCTGAATGGTGCGCCCGAACTGTCCATCCGTCTGAGGGTGAAATAATGTACTCAACTCAAACCGCATGCCTAGTTCACACTGTACAGCTCTCTAGAAAGGCGATGTGAACTGCGTACTTTTGTCAGAGATGATAGATACCGGTACACCATGAAGTCGGACAATCTCACAGATATAAACCTGAGCTAGCTGCTCTGAAAAATAGGTAGCCACTACCGGAATGAAATGAGCCGACTTGGTCAACCTGTCCACAATCACCCATACCACGTCAAACTTCTTCTAAGTCTGTGGGAGCCCAATAACGAAATCCATGGTGAAGTGCTCCCATTTCCACTCGGGAATCTCAAGTTGCTGAAGCAAACCACCCGGCCGCTGATGCTCATACTTCACCTACTGATAATTTAGGCACTGGGCTACATACTCCACTATGTATTTCTTCATCCTCATCCATCAATAATGTTGCCTCAAGTCCTGATACATCTTAGCGGCACCTGGATGATTGGAGTACCGCGAACAGTGGGCCTCCTGAAGAATCAACTCATGCAGACAATCCACATAGGGCACATAGGCACACATAACCGGCCCTGCATCCGTAACATACCGTCATCTCCAATAGTAACCTCCTTGGCATCGCCATGCTGAACCGTGTCCTTAAGGATAAGAAAATAGGGGTCGTCATACTGAAGTTCTCTAATACGATCATATAGAGAATACTGAGAAACCACACAAGCAAGAACTCGATTGTGCTCCGAAACATCCAATCTAACAAACTGGTTGGCTAAGGCCTGAACATCCAATGCATTAGCCTTTCGGCTGTCGGTAGATATGCTAAACTACCCTAACTCTCCGCCTTTCGACTCAAGGCATCGGCCACTACATTGGCCTTCTCGGGATGATATAGAATGGTGATATCATAGTCCTTAAGCAACTCTAACCACCTCCACTGCCACAAGTTTAGATCTTTATGTTTGAATAGATGTTGTAGACTCCGGTGGTCAGTAAAGAACTCACAAGGAACACCGTACAAATATTGCCGCCAGTTCTTTAATGCATGAAGAATGTTTGCCAACTCCAAGTCGTGGACTGGACAATTCTTCTCATGGGTCTTAAGCTATCGAGATGCGTAGGCAATCATCCTACCGTCTTGCATCAACACCACACCGAGGCCAATACATGACGTATCACAATACACAATATATGACCCCGAGCCCGTAGGCATCACCAACACTGGGGCTGTAGTCAAAACAACCTTGATCTTTTAAAAGCTCACCTCACACTCCTCGGACCATCTGAAAGGAGCACCCTTCTGGGTCAATCTGTACATAGGTGCATCAATAGATGATAAGCCCTCTACGAAAAGACGATAATAACCGGCCAAACCAAAGAAAACTCCAGATCTCAGTAGCTGAAGACGGTATTTGGATCGAACTTGATCCCCTCACTTGAGACCACATGACCCAAACACTCCACCAAATCAAGCCAGAATTCTCACTTTGAGAATTTTGCATATAACTTCTTCTCCCTCAAGGTCTGAAGCACGATTCTCAGGTGCTGCTCATGATCTTCCCGGCTGCGGGAGTACACCAAGATGTTGTTAATAAACACAATGATGAATGAATCAAGATAGAGTTGGAATACACTATTCATCAGGTGCATAAATAATGCTGGGGCGTTCGTTAGCTCAAATGACATCACGAGGAACTCGTAGTGACCATACCAAGTCCTGAAGGCAATCTTCAAAATATCCATATCCCGAATCTTCAACTGATGATAACCTGGCCGCAAATAAATCTTTGAGAACACTCTAGCACCCTGTAGTTGATCAAATAAGTCATCAATGCATGGCAATGGATACATGTTCTTCACTTAACCTTGTTCAACATCCTTTTTCTTCACGAACAAGACCGGAGCACCCCACGACGATACACTAGGATGAATGAAACCTTTATCAAGCAACTCTTGCAACTGCTCCTTTAACTCATTCAACTCTATTGGGTCCATACGATATGGTGGAATAGAAATGGACTGAGTGCCTGACAATAAGTCAATCCAAAGTCGATATGCCTATCGTGTGACATGCCCGGAAGATACGCTAGCCATACATCTGGAAAGTCTCTCACTACCAGAACTGACTTAACGGTAGGAGTATCAGCACTGGCATCTCTCATAGAGGCTAGATAAGCATCACACCCCTTATCGACCATCCGATGAGCTTTTAGAAATGACACAACCATGCTAGGAAGATAATCCAATGCACTCCTCCACTCTAAAAATGGTAAACCTGGCATAGCTAGCGCCACAGTCTTGGCGTAACAATCTAGAATAGCATGATAGGGCAACAACCAATCCATTGCCAAGATAACATCAAAGTCTGCCATACTAAGAATTAATAGATCAACTCTGGTCTCCAAACCACTAATGACAACTAAACATGACCGATACACACGGTCCACAATCGCATAGTCTCCCACAGGCGTGGACACATAAATAGGAGAACTCAAAGAATCACGCGATATATCCAAATATGGATCAAAGTAAAATGACACATATGAATAAGTGGATCTCGGATCAAATAAGATTGATGCATCTCGATGGAAAATCCTAACCATACCTGTAATAACAAAGTTTGAAGAAACCACTGATATGCCACTTCGGACAGCTGGAAAGTAGTGAAAGTAACCCCGCTTGTTTCCACAATACCCATGGTGCAAAGAATATAGTGGCATTCCTCAAGAAAACTGTGTGCATACTCTGAAGTTAAGCAACTGAAAGTAGGAGGGTGATAATTCTTGAACCTCTCGAGCCTAAGATGCTCCTCCTCAAATATTGTTTCGCTAACCATGGGATAAACTAGAGCAACAAGCTATACGGGTATAATCTCTGGGACCCGATCAACCTGGACTTGCTGCTATGGGGTACGAGCCATGGGAGTCTGAGCTCCTCTCCCTACTTGAGATGTGGATAGTTCAAGTATAATCAACCCCGCCTAAGCTAAGGTACCGAACATGCTCAAGAATTGTGCGATAGTCTTCTGAAGTGCTGGGGTGGAATTAGGTGCCTCGGGTGCCTGTCCCCCGACTGGAGCTACTAGTGGCTCTACTTTCGTAGCTCGAGTAGGTGCTCTAGCTGCACCACGTGCCCCTCCTCGCCCTCTGCCCCGGCCTCTCTCGGCTTTAGCAGGGGGTGTGGGTGTGTGATCATCGGATCAAGCTGTGCGTGTCCTCACCATCTGTGAGAGAATAGAAAGTCAAGATTCTGTTTTCGAAGTCAACCAATTCGCACGATAAGGAATCAAAGAAGTGATGTTTTTCCTTACAGTTCCGTAGCCTCTAGAAAATAAGTACAGACGTCTCCGTATCAATATGCAAGACTCTGCTAAACCTGCTTATGACTCGTAACACCTTTGAACCTAGAGCTCTGATACCAACTTGTCACAACCTAGAGCTCTGATACCAACTTGTCATGATGCCAATTTCCCTCCGTAGGATGTCGTGATGGAACCTAGTCTCTACGATTAGTTAAGCCTAATATTTGATAACAACTTGATAGAAATAAGTAACAGAATACTAAACAAGGGTGAATAACTGATATAAACTCCTGAAGTATAATCTCAACAAATACTTTCCCAAAATTGGTGGAATGGATTCATAAGCTCTATAGAATAAAACTAGAATATCTCATACATCACTGTCTAAAAGAAAATACAACAGGAAGTAGAAATAGGGAATGCGACTACGAGGCCTGCGGACGTAGAGAAGGCATACCCTGAAGTCTCCAAAGACAGCTACTCTATCAACTCTAGCGTCCGGCACGGGAAGACGTATCTGGATCTGCGCAAAATAATTGTGCAGAAGCGTAGTATGAGTACACCACAATGGTACCCAAAAAGTATCAAGCCTAACCTCAATGGAGTAGTGACGAGGCTATGTAAAGATACCTACTAGGATATAAATAAATAGTATAAAATTATAATAATTATAAATAATGGAAGCGATGAAATAACTGATACAAACAAGATAATAACATGAACAAATACTGGAATTTAAACATGGAAAAAACAATAAAGAAGCACTGATGAGAATGAAAATGATCATATACGGACAACACGTGGTAGAACAAAGTAGAACAAAACAGCAAGGACATTCTCGCCAAAGCTCTTTGCAACATGAGATAAGAAACAAAATAACACAACCAGGTACCACCTCGTGTACATTAAGAATCACCATCGAGGTACCGCCTCGTATAAATGAAGAATCACAAATGAGGTACCGTCTCGTATTCACATTTCTCAACTTCACGTGAGCCTTACATTTAAAATAGGTTTTGAAAGCAGTTTTTTCGAAATAGCTACACGTACTTTAGCCCACCTTATGACACTGTGTGGCTTCACATAGTTCCCCTACAAGCAACACGCACATAAGTCCCACCTTATACCGCCACATGCACGTCAACCCCAAGCCTTATACCACTGCTTGCATGTCAATATCACATTACAATAACAACCCACACCACAAGTGCACATGTATCACAATTTGCCAACAATCCACAATATTAATGTTTCTACAACAATAGCCCACAGCTCCACCACAACGGGGACAAGAATATTAACAACAACAATGAATGTAAAATGCTCGGAAAGGAAGATGTTTCAACAATAAGAATTTCGCCTCAATGTGTTAACGACTTTCAGAACTTCAACCCCAATAACTCAAAAATGAGAAACAATGTAAAACCACAATGTTAAATAGGAATAACTCACAATGGAAGAGATAACGTGTAGCAACGACTTCAAATAATGGAAATCAACGAGGGAAGGGATAACATAAACATTAACTCCAATTAATGATAATCAACAATGAGAGATATACCGAAAAATAACTTCAAATAATGATAATCAACAATGAGAGATAACACAAAAATAACTTCAAGTAATGATAATCAATAATGAGAGATAACACGAAGCATTAATTGAGGCAACAAGTTCAACTAAGCATGCGAGCAATTCATTAATTAGAATGTAGAATAAGTATTAACGAAAATAATTTAAGGCATGTAAGGATCGACTAACACAAGTAAGATTTTCACTAATCCAAGGTTTGTAGTTGAAAATCCCCTCTCCAAATTGCCTCCTACCGAGTCTACGGCTAAAAAATGAGAGAATGTGTTAAAAATCCCGTCTCCCAGCCCTTTAATCAGCAGTAGATGTCGCATCTGCTACACTGGGTTCGCATTTGCGACCCTCACAATTGCGGACCACGACTCGCATTTACGAACCCTGACAACCTAAGTCAACATTGCTCTTGCGATAAAGGCTTCGCGATTGCGATGCTGGGTACTTCACAAAAGCGAACAAATGTTCGCAACTGCGAACTTAGTACAAAATCTGTTGCTTTCGCAAATGCGAAGGGTAAGTCGCATTTGCAACATCTGCCCCCTTACTGTTACCTTCGCAATTGCGAGGCCGGTGCTCGCAATTGCGACATCAGAGTACCAACACACCAACAGTTCATTTTTAAGTTCATGTTCGAAACTCATCCGAGCCCTCGGTGCTTCAAACCTAACATCCACACATGTCTAGAAACATCATACGAGTTCACTCATACGATCAAAACACAAAAATAACATCTAAAACTACGAATCGAACACTAAAACGCATGAATTTCAAAGTAAAGGTCACAAATTTCTACAATTAAAACTAAACGTCTGTATCCTATCAAATCAACTCCAAATGACACCAAATTTTACAGGCAAGTTATAAATACTAAAACAGACCTATTCCGAGTCCCAAAATCTAATTCTGAGCTAAATAGCTAAATGTCAACCTACGGTCAAACATTTCAACTTCAAATTGCCAAATTTCGGCAAATCAACACAAATCAACCTACGGACTTCCAATATCAATTTCGGACATACGCCTAGGTCTAAAATCACGATAGAAAGCTATCAGAGCCATAATAACGCAGTTTCGGGGTCGTTTTCACAAAAGATAAAGTTTAGTCAATATTTTCTAATTTAAACTTCTAAGTCAAGAATCAAGGGTCCAAATCAACCCGAAAGCTTCCCGGAATGAAACTAACCGACCCCTCAACTCATAAAATCATAAACACATATGTATGAAGCATAAAAAGAGGTAACGAGGTACAATTACACAAAATAACCAACCAGGTCATTACATAAGGAGAGGGGATCAGTGTACACTGACCTTCTGCAGAGTAGCAAACCAAGCAAGAGTCGTTTGTTTAGACAATTAGGAGTCCACGAAAAACGAATCACGCAAATAGATCAAACTTGAGCAGAAAGGAAAAAAGAGAAAAGCAAAATTAGGGAGAAGCTACTTGGACTTAATATTCAACATAAAACTTCAATTTCTTTTAATGTATTTGCCAATGAAGTTAGGTACGTTGATGTCTGTTAGGTAGAGACATCGAATGCCCTATTTAGAGTGGCATTCAAGCCACTTAGGGTTTCAATCGGTTCAAACAGATAGTGGAGAGTGATGATATGGTAGATGACGATAGTAAGCAAGTGAAATTAGAAGGGATCGAGGGGAAAACAACGAAGATCTTTACCTGGGCACGAGGGGATGGCCGTTGAAGCCTTCGATCTAGCAGTCAAACACTAATGTCCAGAGGTCACTGTGTTTGACCCCTGGACCATGAATAATGCTGATGAACCTGAAGATAACAACCATGAATGTTCCAATTCGATGGAACATAGGAAGGATTGATGGATCTTCAGGTTGCATAGGTTTAGGTCTAGGGTTTTGAATTTGAGATTCAAATCAAAACAATGAAATGGAATGAAAACCCACGAGATTCGCGGTTAATAGGGCCATGAAGGATGTTTCAGGGCTTGATTTGTGACCTTGCACAAATTTGTGCGAGGTTTCAAGATTGATGGGGTTGAGAGAAAAGAAATAAGAAAGGGAAATAGGGGCGCTCGTTTGGTGGAAAGTGATTAGGGTTTAGAGTCATCTCTGACTTTAAAACGTGAGATAGAATCTGGGCTATTGGATCGTTTGATCAATGAACCTGATATTTAGGGGAGATGGGAATTATTAAAATATTTTAATTATAAAACGGGACAACTGTTTGATCCCTTCAATTCGACGGCTGAGATGAGATCTTAATAAAATTAAAGAAAGGAGGAAAATGGAGACTAAACATGGACCATTGATGAGTTGGATTAACGGTCCAAATATATTTGTGTTTTCTCTCTGAGTGAGGGTGACGAGTGACGTGGCACACTTATATTGGCTTAGAATGGAAGGCATGGATAGCCATCTTGGATAGAGGGGGTTGGTTTCGGACCGGGTCAGGCTATATTGGGCTGAAGTAACTAAAATAAAATTTAAATCATAGCCACATTGAGTTTAGTTAATTAATTGCAATTGTAGGCTTTTAAGCTTTTAAACCCTTTTAAAAATTAACTTAATTAAACTTTATTAATTCTAATTAAATGTGATAAAATATAATTATCATATGCATTATATATTACTGTAATTAAGTAGCTATCTATTAAAACACTTTATTTACTAAATTATGAAATAATTTCAGATTAATTTAAAGTAATAAGCGATACAATTAAAAATCAAAGATTAATTCATTAAATTAATTGTAAAACTTACTTATTATAATATAAAGGTTATTTCAATAATTCCAAAATAATAGGAGTAATTTAATTCATAAATATTTAATAAATAATTGTTAATTCAACATTGTTAATTACTATTTCCTCTTATATTTATAATAAAAAAAGGTATTATTCATTCAAAAATATTTTACCACATTTATTGCAAATTATTAAACATAAATAATTTAATTTTTAAAGGGAGGGTCAAAATTGTTCATCAACAGCTGCCCCCTCTTTGACCTGAGACGATGAAAGAATTTGCGGGCAAAAGAATTGACCTAAGACCAATTTTAACGACCCGGACGGTCGTTTTGTATATTGTAGCCATGTTCCCCTATTCATCGCTCCTTCTATATTTATTTGTGGTTATGTGACTTGATGGGGTGATTGGATTGGTTTTGGGAAAGTTTCTGAGTGAATTAGAACACTTAATCCCAAGGTTGGAAGCTTATGTTGAAAGAGTTAACTGGAGTTTAACTTTTGTGTAGAAGACTCTGGAATGGAGTATTAATAGTTCCGATAGTTTCGTATAATGATTTTGGACTTAGTTGTATGTACGGATATTGTTTTGGAGGTCCGTAGGTTGGTTTGGGAATTTTTGGCGAAACTTGGAAAGTTTGAGAGGTTTGATCGAGAGTTGAATTTATTGATATCGGGTTTGGATTTTGGTTCTGTAGTTGGACTAGGTCCGTTGTGTTATTTGGGAATAGTACGAAAATTGTAAGGTCATTCGGAGTTTATTTGATATGGTTAGGCATTGGTTTTAGAAGTTGGAAATTCATTAGTTTTAATATGCTTGAATTGAAGTGTGATTCATGATTTTGATGTTTTTTATGTGATTTGATACTTCGACTAAGTTTGTATTATATTTTAGGACCATTTGGTATGTTTGGATGGGGTCTCGGGGACCTTAGGTGACATTCGGATAAAGTTTGGCTTCATTTTGGTCTTGTTGGACTGCTAATTTCTATGTATCTCGTTTCCTCTTTCGCGATCGCGAATATTTATTGCTGGCATGTGGTATTTTATTCATCGCATTTGCGATATCAGGCACGCATTCATGAAGCTTTGAGAGTCTCAGGTCAGCGCGGACGTGAGCAGGTTAACGTGTTCCTGTAGAGGAGTTGTCATCTGGAGCATCAGGCTTTAAGCCTACGCGATCGCGTAGTTGTGCACGCGTTCGGTAAGAGTTAGGTCTGGTAACCATCGTTTTCACGACTGCGGCTTCACATTCGCGTAGAGTATTTTGAGGACAATGATCACTTGTTCTTCACGATTACGAAGTTGGTCTCGCGATCGCGATGCATAATACCTGGGCAGAATGTTTAAAACCCGTTTCGAGGGTTAGAGTTATTATATCATATTTTTAGTTGTAGAGCTCAGTTTTTTGCGGTTATGGTGGGGATTTTCACGTCTTGGATCGGGGTAAATATTTTTAACTTGGATTTCTTCATTTATCATGCTTCCATCCTTGTTTTTATCATTTATTTGGTGATTTGGAGTAGAGAAATTGGGGATTTTGTAGAAACTTTCCAAAAATGCAAAATGGATATTTGAAGGTCGATTTGAGGTAGGAATTGGATGATTTTGGTATTGTTGGACTCGTAATCGAATGTGTGTTCGAAAATTATGAAATTTGTCGGGTTCCGAGGTGCGGGCCCAAGTGTTATTATTTTGGGGCGACGCATGCACCAGGCCTTACTACTGGGCTAAATGATTATGTTTAGCACTTGGGCAGGATCTGGCCCTCCGGAGTCTGACATGCCAGCAGTGTGCGCATGCATAGTAATTTATATACGTGCTTGATGATGGGCAGTTATGCCAATCACCCGTACAGTGCTAAAGTATAAATTTTTGTATGGATCCATTGCGATACTGTTGATTGATATATATTATTGACATATAGGCATATACATGTACTTTCCTCATGCTAACTGATAATTGACCTGCTTTATCTGTGTTGGGCTTTAAATGTTATACTTGAAAGAATGTCAAAATTTTAACAATGTGAACAAGCTGAACATGATATCACTGAGCTACTATTTCTATGATTTATCCTTTATATTCTCAACTCTTACCAGATATTGGTATTACATTTGACTATTGTACTGAGCTCGTCATTGTTTTCAGCCCAAGGTTACTATTGTTACTTATTGAGTACATGAGGTCGGTTGTACTTATACTACACTCTGCACTTTGTATGCAGATCCAGGTCTATCCGGTCGAGGTAATTTTCATACTTGAGTTGTTGCCAGCTTTTGGGAGACTGCAAGCTAGCTGCCACATTGCACGCAGTCCTTGAAGTTCTCTTTCTATTATCTTTATCTTTACTATTCTTTTGTTCAGACAGTTGTATTAGAGGATTTTTCTTATTTCGTATTATTCAGTAGCGCTCGTGTACTCGTTGACACCAGCTTTTGGGGTTGGTTGTATCATCATAGTGGTTTTTTATTCTTAGATACCTTATGATATTCTTCTGCTGTTTAGTTATTAGACCATATTTATTTGACTTTAATTTTATTATGTCACTGTTGTATTACTTAGCGGGTTGAGTTAGGTGCCATCACGACTTGTGGATTTTGGGTCGTGATATATTGGTATCAAAGCACCAGGATACTACTATCGAAGCCGGTTGTTGCTGCTCGGGTCGAGGTTGCCACCTTTGAGTGATAAGGAGTAGAAGATATTGGAGCGGTTCGGTAGGCTTAAGCATCCAGAGTTCAGTGGGGAGGAGTCAGAGGATGCTCAAGACTTTCTAGACAAATGTCAGCGGATTCTTCACACAACGGGTATTTTGGAGACCAGTAGAGTTGCATTTACTACTTTTCAGCTGACTGAAGCTTCCTATAGACGGTGGCAGGCCTATGAGTTGAGCAGGCCAGTTGGCACAACACTACTTACATAGAATGGGTTCTTAGTTATCTTCTTAGAGAAGTTTGTTCCATAGACTTACAGAGAAGAGCTGCGTAGATATTTTGAGCAGCTGACTATGACTAAGTATAAGATGAGAAATCGGAGATTTGGCCCGTCATGCTATATGGTTGGTTCCCACACAGAGAGAGAGGATCAGGAGGTTCATTGATGGGCTCAACTACGGCCTATGTTACAGTTTGGCCCGAGAGGCCGAGATAATTTCTAGGTTTGACTAGGTGGTCGAGATTGCTAGGTGCTTGGAGTCGATTCGCAGGCTTGAGCGTGAGGAGAGGGAGTGCAAAAGGCCTCGTTGATTTTGTGGTTTCAGTGGTACTTCTTCTGGAGGTCAGTCATATCATATTAGAGGTCATCCTTACTGGCCCACTTAGATGGATCACCCGGTTCATCGTTGTGCGTAAGCTAGTCATGGTTCATACAGTACTCATTCGGGTAAGTGATCTTTCAATGCACTTCCAGCTCAAAGCTCGTACTGCGCCCCATCACTTTAGGGTTCTTCAGTACCTGGTTCTTCTAGTGGCTATTCTACTTCCCGAGGTCCAATGCCTGCCCACCACTATTTTCGGCTCGGGGTTGCTTCGATTGTCGAGAATTGGGGCATGTGAGGAAGTATTGCCCCTGTTATTATAGAGGTCCAGTACATCAGGGAGGCCAGTCTATGACCCATGGGCCAGCTGCTACACCACCCGCTCAGCCAACTTAGGGTGGAGGTCATACGGGCCGAGGTTGCCCCAGAGGGAGAGATCAGACATGTGGTGGTTAGGCTCGATACTATGCTTTTCCTGCTAGGCCAGAGGAGCTGCTTCAGATGCAGTGATCATAGGTATTGTTTCAGTAAACCATAGGGATGCTTCAGTATTAGTTGATCCTGGTTCCACATACTTTGCTCGTTATTTGGGTATGCCTCATGATTCCTTATTTATACATGTTCATGTATCTATGCCGATGGGTGATTCGATTGTTGTGGACCGTGTATATAGATTGTGTGTGGTGACTATTTGGGGATTAGAGACGAGAGTTGATGTTTACTACTTAGCATGGTTGATTTTGATGTGATTTTAGGTATTGATTGGTTGTCACCATGTCACACTATTTTGGATTGTCATGCTAAGACCATGACATTGGCGATGTCGGGGTGCCCTAAAGTAAAGTAGGTTTGATTGTTTTCGGCATGACTTGTGTGCAAAATTATGACTTGTGTGCAAATAGGTCAGTCGAAGTTGATTTGATGGGTTTCAGCATTTGTTTTAAAAGCTGAAAATTCATTAGTTTCAATAGAATTGAATTCGACTAAATTCATATCATGTTTTAGGATGTGTTGGCATGTTTGGATGGGGTCCGGGGGGGGGGGGGGTCTCTGGTGTGATTCAGATGGTTGGCGGAGCTTGGTTGCACTTTGGAAAAGTGCTGAAGTTTCAGGCATCCGGTGTGTTCGTACATGCAGTGGGATTGACTACAGGTACGGTACCGGAGGTGCATCGTCATGATCGTCGGTGCGTAATGAAGAGGAGTCTGTGAGGATACAGATGCATTGGTTTTTCCGCAGAAGCGAAAGTGGTTCTGTGATGAGAGGTCCGCATGTGCGTACTGAGATTTCTTGGCCTTGGTCGTAGATGTGAAAGGAGATCCGCAGGTGCGAATTTGCCGGTGCAGGTGTGGTACCGTAGAAACAGTATCGCAGGTGTGGGATTTTGGCCACAGATGCGACTAGTCGGGATTCTTAGTGGCCTTCGCAGAAGAGAGTTTTTTTTCTGCAAAAGCAGAACCGCATGTGTGGTAGTTTGAGCCGCAGAAGCGAGATCACTGGCAGTGTTTAAAGATCGAAGGGTTTAGTTGTTCTTCTTATTTTTGGGATTTGAAGTTCGGACTAGGGTGATTGTTGGAGAGGTTTCCACCTAAATTGAAGAGGTAACTGACTTTTAATCACTTTTGTCCATAAATATTTAATACCGAATGATGTTTTCACCTATTTCTCATGAATATAAGTTAGAATATGAGGATTTGTGGACTATGTTATTGGAGAATGAAATTTGAGGCTTTTAGGGGCGATTTGTTGTTGGAATTGAATGATTTTGGTATGGTTAGACTCGTAATTGGATGGGTGTTAGGGATTTTTTTAATTTTTTCGGGTTTCGAGGTGCGGGCCTGATGTTGACTTTTTTTATTTTGGTTAAAGATATTAGCTTTACCATTTAGAATCAATTCTTATAGCTTTTATTGACAGTATTACATTATTTGGGCTAGATCCGAGCCTTCCAGAGGTTGATGCGCGTAGGAAGGGCTTGTTAAGGGAGTAATTTGGCTTTCTTGAGGTAAGTATCTTATCTAAACTTGGTTGAGGCACTAGTTGCCGAATTATTTGTGATAGCGACATGCTATGGGTGCGCACATGTGTGGGGTTTTGAGCCCATGTGCTAACACCTAGGGTATTTATCGATGCTCAGGCTGTGCTTAGGCTATGATATGTCAAGAATTGACTGATAAGATTTAAGCTATGATGTTTCTTACATTTGTAACTTTGTTGTGAACTATTTGAGCCATGTTTGTGGCTGCATAGAGGTTTAATCCGTGAATGAACTTGATAAATATTATTCTGTGATGAGATTTCCGATTCGAGCTATGATAACACACTTTGCACATGCCTACACTTAGCATGTCATTTTTACCAGTCAAGGAGCATGAGATTTGTTAATTATTCATCACATACATGTATTCTTTTTTATTTGATCCTGTGTGATATGATTGGACAGGGTGTTGTGACCATGCCTGACGAATTGTGTTGTTGTGCCTGTGACCATGCTGGGCGGATGGTGTTGTTCTGACTGTGACTACGCTTGGCGGATTGTGCTGTTATGCCTGTGATCACGCCGGACGGATTATGATATTGAGCGTGTGACCACGCTGGGCTGGTAGCATGTTGAATTGGCCGTGCTTGCGTATGGATATGGATCCATCCCCTAGGGTCATCCTCTCATGTTTCTCTCTTGATGGTGTACACGTAGATATTCGGGAAAGCAGATCAGTGGTTTGGTATGGAATTGAAAGGGTTAAGGAAATCTAGCCAATGGTTGTTTGGATTTTGCATTTCATTTTTACTTGTAATTTCCGTGATTATTTACCAGATGTAACTGCATATCATCTCTATATTAAAAATGTTGACTGCGTAGCGTATTTGAGAAATTATGCACATACACACACAAATGATTTTTCCTGTGCGTTATAATTTGATTTCGTTATTGTTCTGTATTTGTTAAAATGATGAAACTGTAGATGTTACAGCTAGCATCATTTATAATTCGTGCTTCTTTTACCTCGTCAAAGTTAGCTAAGATACTTATTGAGTACATTGGGTCGGTTGTACTCATATTACTCTCTGCACTTCGTGTGCAGATCCAGGAACATATGGACGCGGTGATTGCTAGATTGGTGCTAGTACCTGCTCGGAGACATTGAGGTAGCTGCTATGGCGCCCGCAGGGCTTGATTCTCCTTCCATTTATTTTTGTCAGCACTGTTCTACTATTCAGACAGTTGTACTAGAGTTTATTTTTGTTGAAATGTTGTAGTGTTCATGTACTCGTTGACACCAGGTTTTGGGATGGTTGTAGTAGAGTTATAGTTGTTTTCATCAGATATTTATGTGATTTTCCACTTTTGAGATTATTAAATCATGTTTTAATTCAAATGCTTAGTTGTTATGCGATTGTCGGCTTGCCTAGTAAATGTTTTAGGTGCCATCATGACAAGTTGGGACTTTGGGTTGTGACAAGTTGGTATAGAGTACTAGGTTACTTAGGCCTCACAATTCATGAGAACGTTTAGTAGAGTCTTGCGGATTGGTACAGAAATATCTATACTTATCTTCGAGAGGCTACCGAACCATTAGGAAACATCACTTTCTTGTACTCCTATCTTGCGGATATTTTGATTCTAGAAACTAAACTTCTATTCTTCTATTCTTCCAAAGATAGTGAGGACTCATGCGACTGGATCAGGCAGACGGCCACCAATACCACCAGCTAGGGCCGTGGTACAGGCTGATATGCAGATCTTACTACAGCCAGAGCAGCACCCGTGGAGCCACCAATTGCTCCAGCTTAGGAGCAGGTACTAGATATGGTCAAGACGATGGGACCCGCTCTTGCACCAGTTGTGCCCATTGTGATTCCAGGCCTTAAGGAAGCTTTGGCCTAGATTTTGATTATATGCACGAGCCTTGCTCAGGAAGTCTTAGTTCCAGCTACACCAGCCACTTCTCAGGCCTGGAGAGGTTCTTAGACTTTCGTCGCCCGTACTCCAACCCAGCCAGTTACAGCTGCTCGGGCGCAGGTTGGCCCACCTATGTGTGACGAGGAGAAGAAGAGACTATAGCGGTTTGGGAGGGTTAAGCCTCCAGAGTTCAGTATGGCCGAGTCAGAGGATGCTCAAAATTTTATAGATAGGTTCCATCGGATCCTTTAGACGACGGGTTTTTTGGAGACTAGTGGAGTTTTATTTACCACTTCAGCTGATAGGGGCAGTCTACAGATTGTGGGAGGCCTATGAGTTGAGTAGGCCAGCCGGCGTTGCACCACATACGTGGCATGAGCTCTCAGTTTTATTCTTAGAGAAGTTTGTTCCACAAACTCGTAGAAAGGAGTTGCATAGGTAGTTTGAGCAGCTACGTAAGGAGGGTATGTCAGTGACTCACTATGAGATGAGGTTTTCAGAGTTGGCTCGTCATGCAGTATTGTTAGTTCCCACTGAAAGTGAGAGGATTAGGAGGTTCATTGATGGCCTTAACTATGGATTATATTTCATCATGAATGGGGAGATTGCGACGGGTGCAAGGTTTTGATGAGGTAGTTAATATTGCTAGACGCCTGGAGCCGGTTCGCAGTTAGGAGCTTGAGGAGAGGGAGGCCAAGAGGTCTCGTAGTTCAGGTGGTATTAGCAGTGCCTCATCTGGTGGGCAGTCCCATCATATTAGGGGTCATCCTTATAGGCCCATTCAGAAAGCTTGCCATGTTTCTTGAGGTTCTTAATTAGACACAGTTCCTACAGTGCGCGCCAAGCTCAGTCATCATTCAAGGCATTACTAGCACAAATTTATTACCATGCTTCATCCACCAAGGTTTCCACAGTCAATTCTTAAGTCATCTTAAGAGAAATTTCCCAGACTATTGAGTAGGGTTCCACAACAGAGATCTCAGCCTATGATTCCCTGCACCAGCAGCTACACCACCTGCATAACCAGCTCGGGGTGGGCCCCAGTTATATCGAGGTCGATCAGCTACGAATTCCCAGCCAGACCAGGGCAGTTGCGTTTGATGCCATGATCATAAGTATTGTTTCAGTGTCCCACAGGGATGCTTCCATATTATTTGACCTTGGTTCCATTTATTCATATGTATCATCATACTTTGCTTGTTATTTGGATATGCCCCGTGATTCCTTAGTTACACTTGTTCATGTATCTACATCGGTGGGTGATTATATTGTTGTGGTCCGTGTGTATCGGTTGTGTGTGGAGACTATTGGGGGATTAAAGATGAGAGTTGATCTTTTACTGCTTGGTATGGTTGAATTTGACATGAATTTATGCATGGATTGGTTTTCACCATCTCACTCTATTCTGGATTGTCACACTAAGACCGTGACATTGGCGATGCCGGGGTTGCCTAGGGTTGAGTGGAGAGGTTCTCTGTACTATGTTCCTAGTATAGTGATTTCCTATTTGAAGGCCCAACGGATGGTTAGGGAGGGATGTTTTGTTACACCCCATGCTTTCGTACATAACCATATGTCGTAAAACAATTGATGTAAGCTCAGAAAAGAGATTATTTTTGAAAGTACATAAAGTAAGTTAATCATGTTACATTGGAGGATATAAATCTTTAAGATCATTAATAACAAGTACCAAGAGGGTTGGAAAGCTTAGAAGCTAAACGAAAAATAAGTTTCGTCAACAGTCGATAAGTTTAGAATGTTGTAACATACACGTTGGGTTGAGACTAGGGTTCTTATCATTATAAGGAGGTTATGTTATGAGTTATTTTAGTCGTATGATAGCCGTGTATTATATTTTAAAGTCAAGCGAGTTGTGGAACAAATTGGCAAAGGTGATCACAAGTTACATTCATAAATATGCTGAAAAATAGATCAAATGTAGCTGATCATTTCTCCAAATATACTTGGAATTACGGGGTGATCTACCTACCACATTGAAGATCTACTAGACTTGTTTCTAGCTCATTTAACTGTTCATCGATACGACATCGGAGTAGAGAGATATTCGCATTTTTGCGAGACTGCGCAAGAAGCTCCCATGGGACCCACAAAGTCGGTGTAAAACTCCAGCTTGTATTTAAGGCAATTCTAAGCCGTTTTAACTCATTTTTCTAGTCCAGAACAGTTCCGAAACCCTCCTAAATTCTCTCCAAGGTTTCCTCCATGATTCTAGGGTGAAAACCTATGATAAAAACATGAATCCAACACTAAACATCCCATGGTGCTTGCTAGATCATAGTTCTTCATCTTGTGGCTAATTTGGAGGATTCTTGAAAGGTAAGTAATCTGTGATTTCGTGTTGTTGTTGTTTATTAATGTAATAATCAGTCCCTCCTTCATATATATTATATTTTCAAGGTGGACTACAAGTGTTTACACACCAACTTGAACACCAAAAGTTGATTCAAGAAGAGAATACAACACCTATAGTGTTGTGGTATCATTGAGGATATTTGTGGGATGTACTTGGCTGAAATATCATGTTTTTTTATACTAGTTAAGGTGAGTATAACATCATACTATATGTGCTTGAAGTTGTTTGTGTGTTGGTTGTATTATTTGTGCAAAATACTACAAGAGGAGACTTGAAATAGTTTGAGATGTTATTGTTTCAATGGACTGTTTTGGAAAGGTTTTTTCCATGAACTATAAATGGTTGGAAATCCTTTAAACGTATTGGTTAATATACTGGATATATTACTAAGTTCAAGAATGAATGATAATGCGTTGAAGGGTGCTAAAGGGATTTAATCCGAGCTTGCCGCTTGTCGAGATATGTTGTTGACTTGTTAATGAAATATTTTGTACCCTATAGTTGATGTTGTTCTTATTGTATTGCTCTGGTTGTTGTTGTTGTGGGTATATGGTATTGAAAGAGGCCCTTGTTACAGGGGAGATGCTTCCTAAATTTACATATACGAGCTACTAGTTTAAGTCTCTGACTTAGGCTTTACTCAACACCGATTTTGAATCTCCTTATGCTATGGTAGATTGAGTTGAATTGTTTGAAGAATTGCTTGGAAGGTATTAAGGACTCAAAGGAATTAAGTTATGTTAAGGCTATCCCTTCTTTCCTTTTGGAATGATCCATATGATACAACGAAACGAGCAAAAATGCAACTTTCACAAAAGACTTTATTCTTAGAAGTACTATGGGTGCCTATGTTCTTGATTCCCCATGTGTGCTGTTATTATATCGTCTGTTCATGGGTCTTAGAAAATATGTAAGTTGATAAAGTTTATTTCATGATATTAACCGAAGGCATATTGATCTTATGACATTCAGAGAGATATTATTGACTTACTTCATTATGCATTGCATTCATTTATACATGTATATTGAACCATGACTAGATGGTGTTATATATGCATCTATGATATGTATATGGGGTATGGGGAAAGGTTATGGTGTTATATATGTACCATCACCTGATCAGTTGGTATACATTGATGATTTCTCCCACAGAGGCCGAGATGATATGATGGGATGCCCGCAGGGCTTGATTCTCCTTCCATTTATTTTTGTCAGCACTGTTCTACTATTCAAACAGCTGTACTAGAGTTTATTTTTGTTGAAATATTGTAGTGTTCATGTACTCGTTGACACCAGGTTTTGGGATGGTTGTAGTAGAGTTACAGTTGTTTTCATCAGATATTTATGTTATTTTCCGCTTTTGAGCTTATTAAATCATGTTTTAATTCAAATGCTTAGTTGTTATGCGATTGTCGGCTTTCCTAGTAAATGTTTTAGGTGCTGTCACGACAGGTTGGGACTTTGGGTTGTGACAAGTTGGTATAGAGTACTAGGTTACTTAGGTCTCACGATTCATGAGAACGTTTAGTAGAGTCTTGCGAATCGGTATAGAAATATATGTACTTATCTTCGAGAGGCTACCGAACCATTAGGAAACTTCACTTTCCTGTACTCTTATCTTGCGGATATTTTGATTCTAGAAACTAAACTTCCATTCTTCTATTCTTTCAAAGATGGTGATGACTCGTGCGACCGGATCAGGCAGACGGCCACCAATAACACCAGTTAGGGCCGCAAGAGGCCGGGGCCACGGTACATGCTGATATGAAGATCTTACTACAGCCAGAGCAGCACACGTGGAGCCAACAATTGCTCCAGCTTAGGAGCAGGTACCATATATGGTCGAGGCGATAGGACCCGCTCTTGCACTAGCTGTGCCCATTATGATTCTAGGCCTTAAGGAGGCTTTGGCCTAGATTTTGATTGTATGCATAAGCCCTGCTCAGGAAGTCTTAGTTCTAGCTACACCAGCCACTTCTCAGGCCATGAGAGGTTCTTAGACTTTCGTCGCCCGTACTCCAACCCAGCTGGTTACAACTGCTCGGGTGCAGGTTGGCCCACCTATGAGTGACGAGGAGAAGAAGAGACTATAGCGGTTTGGGAGGGTTAAGCCTCCAGAGTTCAGTATGGCCGAGTCAAAGGATGCTCAAGATTTTATAGATAGGTTCCATCGGATCCTTTAGACGACGGGTTTTTTGGAGACTAGTGGAGTTTTATTTACCACTTCAGCTGATAGGGGCAGTCTACAGATTGTGGGAGGCCTATGAGTTGAGTAGGCCAGCCGGCGTTGCACCACATACGTGGCATGAGTTCTCAATTTTATTCTTAGAGAAGTTTGTTATACAGACTCGTAGAGAGGAGTTGCGTAGGTAGTTTGAGCAGCTACGTAAGGAGGGTATGTCAGTGACTCAGTATGAGATGAGGTTTTCAGAGTTGGCTCGTCACACAGTATTATTGGTTCCCACTGAAAGGGAGAGGATAAGGAGGTTCATTGATGGCCTTAACTATGGATTACATTTCATCATGAATGGGGAGATTGCGACGGGTGCAAGGTTTTGATGAGGTAGTTGATATTGCTAGACGCCTGGAGCTGTTTCGCAGTTAGGAGCTTGAGGAGAGGGAGTCCAAGAGGCCTCGTAGTTCAGGTGGTATTAGCAGTGCCTCATCTGGTGGGCAGTCCCATCACATCAGGGGTCATCCTTATAGGCCCATTCAGAAATCTTGCCATGTTCCTTGTGTTTCTTAATTTAGACACAGTTCCTACAGTGCGCGCCAAGCTCAGTCATCATTCAAGGCATTACTAGGACAAATTTCGTACCATTATTCATCCACCCAGGTATCCCCAGGCAGTTCTTAGGGTTATCAGCATTTGCAGCCAGTTAGGAGGGGTAACTATGAGTGCATGAGACTTAAGTCATCTTACGAGAGATTTCCCAGACTATTGAGTAGGGTTCCACAATAGAGATCTCAGCCTATGATTCCTAGCACCAGCAGCTACACCACCCGCATAACCAGCTCGGGGTGGGCCCCGGTTATATCGAGGTCGATCAGCTATGAATTCCCACCCAGACCAGGGCAGTTGCGTATGATTCCATGATCATAAGTATTGTTTCAGAGTGCCACAGGGATGCTTCCATATTATTTGACCTTGGTTCCACTTATTCATATGTATCATCATACTTTGCTTGTTGTTTGGATATGCCCCGTGATTCCTTAGTTACACTTGTTCATATATTTACATCGGTGGGTGATTCTATTATTGTGGTCCGTGTGCATCAGTTGTGTGTGGAGACTATTGGGGGATTAAAGATGAGATTTGATCTTTTACTGCTTGGTATAGTTGAATTTGATGTGATTTTATGCATGGCTTGGTTTTCACCATCTCACGCTATTCTGGATTGTCACACTAAGACCGTGACATTGGCGATGCCGGGGTTGCCTAGGGTTGAGTGGAGAGGTTCTCTGTACTATGTTCCCAGTATAGCGATTTCATATTTGAAGGCCCAACAGATGGTTGGGGAGGGATGTTTTGCTACAGCCCATGCTTTCGTACGTAACAGTACATCGTAAGACAATTGATGTAAGCTCATAAAAGAGATTATTTTTGAAAGTACATAAAGTAAGTTAATCATGTTACATTGGAGATTACAAATCTCTAAGATCATTAATAACAAGTACCAAGAGGGTTGAAAAGCTTAGAAGCTAAACAAAAAATAAGTTTCGTCAAAAGTCGATAAGTTTGGAATGTTGTAACATGCACGTTGGGTTGAGACTAGGGTTCTTATCATTATAAGGAGGTTATGTTATGAGTTAATTTAGTCGTATGATAGTCGTGTATTATATTTTGAAGTCAAGCAAGTTGTGGAATAAATTGGCAAAGGTCATCACAAGTTACATTCATAAATGCGCTTAAAGTTACGTCAAATGTAGCTGATCTTTTCTCCAAATATACTTGGAATTATGGGGTGATCTACCTACCACATTGAATATCTACGAGTCTTGTTTTTAGCTCATTTAACTGTTCATCAATACGACATCGGAGTAGAGAGATATTCGTGTTTTCGCGAGACTACACAAGAAGCTCCCATGGGACCCACAAATTTGGTGTAAAACTCCAGCTTGTATTTAAGGCAATTCTAAGTCGTTTTAACTCATTTTCTCATCCAGAACAGTTCCGAAACCCTCCTAAATTCTCTCCAAGGTTTCCTCCATGATTATAGGGTGAAATCCAATGATAAAAACATGAATCCAACGCTAGAAATACCATGGTGCTTGCTAGATCGTAGTACTTCATCTTGTGGCTAATTTGGAGGATTCTTGAAAGGTAAGTAATCTGTGATTTCTTGTTGTTGTTGTTGATTAAGGTAATAATCAGTCCCTCCTTCATATATATTAGATTTTCAAGGTGGACTACAAGTGTTTACTCACCAACTTGAACACCAAAAGTTGATTTAAGAAGAGAATACAACACCTATAGTGTTGTGGTATCATTGAGGATAGTTGTGGGCTGTGCTTGGCTGAAATATCATGTTGTTTATACTGGTTAAGGTGAGTATAACATCATACTATATGTGCTTGAAGTGTTTTGTGTGTTGGTTGCATTATTTGAGCAAAATACTATAAGAGGAGACTTGAAATAGTTTGAGATGTTATTGTTTCAATGGACTATTTTGGAAAGGTTTTTTCCATGAACTATAAATGGTTGGAAATCCTTTAAACGTATTGGTTATTATACTGGATATATTACTAAGTTCAAGAACGAATGATAATGGCATTGAAGTGTGCTAAAGTGATTCAATCCGAGCTTGCCGCTCGTCGAGATATGTTGTTGACTTGTTAATGAAATATTTTGTACCCTATAGTTGATGTTGTTCTTATTGTATTGCTCTGGTTTTTGTTGTTGTGGGTATATGGTATTGAAAGAGGCCCTTGTTACAGGGGAGATGCTTCCTAAATTTACATATACGAGCTACTAGTTTAAGTCTCGGACTTAGGCTTTACTCAACACCGATTTTGAATCTCCTTATGCTATGGTAGATTGAGTTGTGTTGTTTGAAGAACTGCTTGGAAGGTATTAAGGACTCAAAGGAATTAAGGTATGTTAAGGCTATCCCTTCTTTCCTTTTGCCATAATCCATATGATACAACGAAACGAGCAAAAACGCAACTTTCACAAAAGACTTTATTCTTAGAAGTACTATGGGTGCATATGTTCTTGATTCCCCATGTGTGCTATTATTATATCGTCTGTTCATGGGTCTTAAAAAATATGTAAGTTGATAAAGTTTATTTCATGATATTAACCGAAGGCATATTGATCTTTATGACATTTAGAGAAATATTATTGACTTACTTCATTATGCATTGCATTCATTTATACATGTATATTGAACCATGACTAGATGGTGTTATATATGCGTATATGATATGTATATGGGGAAAGGTTATGGCGTTATATACGTACCATCACCGGATCAGTTGGTATACATTGATGATTTCTCCCACATAGGCCGAGATGATATGATGGGATACCCTCAGAGGCTTGATGATGTTATATACGCATATACCTATGCATGATATGACATTTATACACATATGCATGACACTATAAATGTTTCATGATTCACAGAGCTATTCAGACTTACAGGTTGAGTTCTTTACTCCATGTTTCTTTCTTGTCTTTTATATACTGCTTTCATGCCTTACATACTCGGTACTTTATTCAAACTAACGTCTCTTTTGCTTGGGGATGATGCGTTTCATGCTCGCAGGTCCCGATAGATAGGTTGACAGTCCTCCTAGTAGACTATCAGCTCAGCAGAAGGTGTTGGTGGACTCCACTTGCTCCAGAGTAGCCTATTTGGTCAGTATGATTTGGACATATATTGATTGGTACGGCGGGGCCCTGTCCCAACCTTTATGATGTTTATGTACTCTTAGAGGCTTGCAGACAGATGTCATGTATATGGATACTTGTAAGGACTTGTCGGCCTATGTTTTGAGAGTACAAATGATCATGTCGGCCTTATAGGACCGTATGTCACATATATAAGTTTCTATATCATATTAGGTCATCCTATGTCTAGTATTACCTTATGTTTTATTCTGGTTATCTCATGACGGTCCTTCTGGCTCATTTACCCATGATGGTGTGATAAGAAGGATACGTTACGTTGGTACTCGGTTGATTAAGGAACTGGGTGCCCATTGCGACCCTCCGATTTGGGTCGTGACAAAAGTGGTATGGTCGTGACATCATAGCAGTTCTATCCTAGGGAGTCTACAAGCCTTGTCTAGTAGAGTCTTGTTTATGGGTGTGTTGTGCACCACACTTATAAGTAGGAGGCTACAGGGCATTTACGACTGTCACTCTTTCTTCTTACTCTAGATCATGTGGTGGAGCTCAGTTGTAATAATTCAAACCCCTAAATTCTATTTTATTCATAATACAATGATACCTACATCCAGAAAGACAGTTGGTAAGAGATTGAATATCGCTGTGGAAGAGTTGAGTTAGAGGAACTAGATTTTGTATCATGCTTATGATGAGTAAATGTAAGTTTTTCAGCAGATCATGTGTGCACTAAGATGTGTAAGGTTTTGGTAAGGAGCCCTAAGGCATAAATATCTATCCACCCATATGGTAAAAATCAACGAGAGAATCATAAGGTAGATACAAGTTTCATCAAGTAAAATAAGCAAGGTGAAGAAGGGTGGGTACGAGGTACCAAATTGGTGAAGATTATCAGTATTTTTAATTTAGGCAGGGAAATATAAGCATTCTAAGTTACTTTCAACAGTAATAGAGAAATATACAATTGGCCACACCCATCTCAGTTATGCCCTATGGGAGCTAACATATATATTTTACGAGAAGGATGAGATATCAGGATTAAATTGGGGTTAGAGTAACCCAAAATGGTGGATGAATTGTTAGCGTTAGCTGACATATCCAAAGGATACTGCGAATATGGTAATAGTTCTCCTTGTGAGGTACCCAGACGGTGCACTCTAGAATAGTATAGTTGTCGCGCCACGTATGCTCGCGAAAGCAGGTTTCGACATGTGACAACTCTTATAAATGGGTCTTAAAAGAGAAGAGTTTCCACCTAACGATTATGAGGTGTGTTAGGGCACCTATTTGAAAATAACTCTGTTTGACTAGTCCATGTCACCAAAGATCGGGCGAGGACTCAAATTACCTCAAAGAGAAGGTATTAGGTACTCTTCAAGGTCCACAACTGTGGGTCCCAGCCAAACTTTAAACTCTGTGGATTGTGTAATTAGGCTAGGTGATCAAATAAATAAAAGAAGATTTAGAAGTCGAAGAGTCTTATTAAAACTCATGAGAATCGATACAAATCTTAATGACTACAAGGATACAACTACATTGATCTATGTTAAATGACTAAGTGTAAATAACAAATACATAAAGAAAGGGGGGTTCCTAAGTTTTTTAGCCTAAAGGATCACCCCGTGCAACATAAATAATACTTCGCAATTCCCTTGAGGTAGGGGTTGCTCACATTATCCAGCGGACACAGACTATCATCTCTTGCTACCCGATTACTATATTAAAGTTATTTACCTAAAGGTGCTCTAATTCAATTCTAGGTCGTACCGTATGCGTGCACTACCCGTCCTATACCTATGGTCCATGAGGCTTTGGACCTCTATTTGGGTGGTTCTAGACATCACTTAGGATGCTTAAAAATGAGAAAACTAGTGCGCATTCAAAACATATAGGACTACACATAAATTCAAGAAAGGGTTCAAGTTAACCCCCATACATAAACAACAAATTGCACGCGGGCAGATTTAACAATATACAATTTTCAGGATCAAGATTTAAAGTCCTATAGGCATGGTTCCTAGGTGAATCTGGATTTCCAGCAGTGTTGCAACTTTAGGCTAACGTATTTGCAGATTAAAGGCATTACAAACCTACATGCATGATCTCTAATTATCTGCGTAATAAGGCAGTGAAACGATCCCAGAACTCTGAATTACCAGTGTTGATTTTATAGACAAGTTTCTTATGTAGGTGACAGTGTCCTATAGGAAGGATTTCTGGTAGTTAACAATTGAAATTGATTTTATATACTTTATCCCTATAGGCATGTCGTCTAAGTGTGGCAATGCAACAAAGTGACAAAGTAATTGATTAGTTGATTAGGATACTATAGTCATGATATCTAAAGGAGCAATGTACTAAGAGCAATAGAATTAGTTGACTGATTGATTAATTGAAGTCCTATAGATTTGGTACCTAGATGGCCGTTAGCAAAACATTTATTATTGTATCCTATAGGAATGCTATCGAGAAGCGCTTAGTAGTATACATGGAAACAAATATAGCAATTACTTGACCCAACATGTTTTGGCAAGTTAAGTGAAATGTGTGCGTGATTCCTATAGGCATGCTTTTTATTAGTGTACAACACACTGAACTAAATAACATATAAGGCATGCTGAACGAAATAACAAATAGAACACATAGACCCTATATGCATATTTTTTATCCTTTTATGCAAGCATTAGAATACCCCAGCCCCCTTTTACTAATCTCCCATCATTCGTTGTTTATAAATTATTACATGACCAAAGATAAAAAAAGGAAAGAAAAGAAATAGACTTCAAATATTATAGAACCAAGATGATTATAGGCCCAACAAAATAGGGCAGACTTAAGAAGAGTTAATTCCAGCACTGCCTGGGCCTTCAGTAGACTCTTTTGTTCGGATAACAGGCTCGGATCCAAACATTTCTCAAAAATAGGAGAGTATGCCCATTTGCACAGCCCAAAGCCACACCTGGACTCATATCCAGCCCAATCATTACAATATTGACCAATTTACCAAATAAATTAATAGACCATATATGGAAACCAACCAAACAGGTCTAGAGCAACACCTCATAGAGACGGGGTTGTATGACATTTAGCAGGATTCGTAAACACATTAGCATTTTAGAAGCAAGAGTGACAATATTGGTTAAACAAAGAACATGAAACTAGGAGAGTCAATAGACTCAATTTGCAACATGATAAATGCAATATAGGTTAAGTCATTAAGCAGGATAGAGCATGCTAAGGATAGTCATAACACTAGGAGACATGTCACTTTGGATTAACAGGGTAAACATATTAAACACATATGAGGTAAACCCGCTAGGCTTTCCAGAATAAATTCAGAATAGAGCATTAGTCGTAAAATGATTTTAAAACTTAGGGGTCTATGTCATGAATGGTCAGACAAAGTCAAAGTCAGGAAATGACAATTACACACAACAAACATGTAAGCAAACAATCAATGAAAAGCCTAATCATGCTAAGTATAACACAAAGATCTCAAAGTCCAAAGGTGACATGGTAGGAAGACATATTATCTTAAAGTTAAATAGAACAGGTAGACTCAGAACTTAGGCCAATCGACTATGCATGATCATGGAACCTAAATGTATTGGGATTCAACTAGAAGCATAATACCAAAGAATGCAGGATTGACCAAGCACCAGAACAAAGAAACAGGTTTGGTTAAAACATTGCAACAGCAAATATGGTTCATGTAAGCAGGTAAAAAATAGAGTTCACATAAATGATTTATCAGTAGAAGTTCATTAAGGCAAATGTTGGGTAAGAGATGATCCCCTAGGAATTTCAGTACGAGAATCCAAAATAAGGCATGAGAAAAGCTCACAATAAACAGCAGAACAACAAAGCAAACTTAAAGACACAAAGTCATTCAAGCTGAACATATAGGAATTTAAAGAATCAGGAAGTTGTGACACTAGGAGATTCAGAATTGCAGAATAGCTACAATGTAAGTGAAATTGCCAATGATTATAACATAATATTGGAGTCATATTGGTTCGAACAACATGGATATGCGAAGAACTGGAAACAAGAAAAAGAGGATCGGATTGCAAAAGTCAAGACACTCACCAGTTTGCAGATTCAGCAAACAAAATAGAAGAGAAGGCTAAGTGTCAGAAATAACTCGAATATCACCAGCAAAGAAAACAACCAAAAGGCCCAAATCCTAGTGCGTCAAATTTCATAGGAGCCTCAAATGCGCACTGAGCAGTGCTCGCACTAGGGAGGTCGTTAAAGAGGGTTCTGATGGCCTTGGCTTTCAGCCGGCCAAGAGCAATAGATTCAGAATAGTATCGAGTGAGTGAGAGTATGAGAGAATAGCAGCGATTAAGGTTCGTTAAAGGGGATTAGGGGAGGGGTTTATATAGTAGTAAAAATTGAACCAACAAACATGGAAAATAGTCAATCAAGCATAAATAAGTAAAGAAAATATCACATACAATCACTAATAGAACCAGTGAAGGAGAAATCAGAGTTCAAACCCTAATCAGAATAGGACTCAGGACAAATTGTTCACAGACCCTAATCACGACAGAATCAACAGAGATATGCCACAAACAAGAAGAAATTTACTCTTTCTGAGTGTATAGAACCACAATCGCATCCAGAACTATAGAATAAGGTAAGTAGGATCCGCGTCTAACGGGTATGAGAAAGGGTAAAAGGGGGTCTTTTAGGTTTGTTAGGGTTTGGTCTCTAAAGGAGAAGAGAGCAGGTGAGGGCGGCTGTGGAGAGATAAGTAAGGGCTTAGGGTTTGGGTAAGTGTAATTAAAATGGGGGAATGGTTGTGGGTCGTTGATCATTTAAGATCAACGTCCAAGATTAGAGGAGAAGCGGGGTAGGTCAAATAAATAAGTACCGACTGGGCTACCATCACGTCACCCACCTCTTTCTTCTTTGCAGCGCCTCGAAATTAGTTACCATCCCACTCTTTATTCCTTCTTCTATTCTTTCCCCTAACTTCTTGATAGGGGAGAAGCGGGGTGGGTAAAATAATCAGGTACCGATCGGGTTAAGATTAAAGGGGTTATCTGGTTTGGGCTGGGGAGATTGGGCTTAGGAGTTTTGGATGTTTAGGCCATTAAATTGGTCTAGAATTGGCTCCAGATTAGGCTACAAATTAAATGCACGGAAAAAATTAAAAAATTATTTATAAAAAGTAATTAACAAATAGTAAAAGTATTATTTATGTTAAGATGTTTTAAAATAAAAGTTTAACATTTAATAATATAAAAATGCTATTTTGAGCACAAATAATGTAATAAAATGTGATTATGCACAACATATAGGCTATTACTGCAAAATTATGTAAAATAACTTTAAAATGCAAAAATAATTTTATAAAATAAAGTAAAATATTCTTAAACATATATGTGGATGAAAATAATAACTTTGGATAATTAAGTCATTATAAAATAATTTAAGGGGTAATTAATGCATATTCAAATAATTTAAATATAAGAAAATCAATTTTAAAGCTTTGAAAATTATGGATAATTATACAAAATACTTATGTAACTCTTGTAAATTAGGTAATGATTAAAAATAATATTTTAAAAGTATATGGAATATATTATAAAATATGAGGGCAAAATTAGGCATCAATAACAGTCAGATATGAATACTAG
Source organism: Nicotiana tomentosiformis (assembly GCF_000390325.3). NCBI lineage: Eukaryota > Viridiplantae > Streptophyta > Magnoliopsida > Solanales > Solanaceae > Nicotiana > Nicotiana tomentosiformis. The sequence goes on from NC_090812.1 coordinate 136,911,608, forward strand.
AACGTTCAGAAATATTAGAAAACAGGTAGTGGAATCCTAGAAGGGATAAATATTTACATTAATATGCCTCCCTCCCCTAGTAAAAAAGAGAATATTAGGCAACCCCAAGAACATTGAGATGGAGCAAGGGGAGACAAAAGTGAAAGAATATTTTGTTGATATTTTCAGAATAAGGTAATAGACAGAGATATTATTTGGGTACAGACTTAATCGGTAGAATAAAATTAGGCACCACATGAAACTTTTACACAAAAACCTCGCGAACATAAAATTAATGCAGAATATATCCAGAGCCCCTTAAATTTCCAGCATGTTTTAATTAGACACTTCAACTAACACTTGTTTCAATTAAGCACCTGATGAAGTGTTCTTATTAGACACCTCCCGTTCAAAATTTGAAAAAGCTTATTTGTTTTTCTCAAGTTCTCATTATGTGGATAAGTTAATAACATAAATTATGTTACCTCCTTTATATATATAAAGTAGTTATAAGCCTTTGCTATAACAAACAAAAACCAGGTACGTTAATGAAAAGAAATATCCAATCAATTAAAAATAAACTATCATTAATTGGATTGGAGTGTAACCGGACGCAAGTACATAGTTTGGCCTATTTGTTTAGCTATGTAATTAGTTGGTTAGTAAGGAATTGGATGTAATTGAGAGGGTATAACTACGCTCTTCAATTCTAAAGGGGAAACAAAGAATTGATGGTAATTATATGGTATATGGTATAATCAGATAACTTTTAATTCTTTTTCTTTATTCCTTTTTTCAAATATTCTTCTGTAAAAAAAGTAAGAATCTTTATCTTCCATGTCCTTCCTCCTCACATTTTTCTTTTTACCGTGAAGCTGCTTTGCAACTCCATTCCAGATACAAGTAGTTTGCAACTCCTTATATTTTCCATCTACATTGGTACCACTAAAATTATTTTGTAGGTTGATGCCAAGTTATTATGGACTTATTTTATTTCATTTGAAATATTTATTCTAATGGTTATGTTTGGAACTTATTATATGTTCTGTTGCAACTCCTTAATTCTATTTCTTTATTCTTTTTTCAAATATTCGGTTCCAATTTGATAAAAGAATATTATGTTTTACAGTTTATGGCATTACAGTAGTAAATATTGGCTTTGTTTCTTGTCAAATAAGAATGGAAAATGAAGACAAATTCATAATGTTTCTTGCAAATATTTGATTTTACATTATCGAAAGTATTATGTAACGATCTGGCCAGTCATTTTATGCATTTTAGCCATGTTTTTCTTTTTTCATGCTTTGCATATATGTATTTGTGGTTACGTGACTTGCTGGGGCGGTTGGTTTGGTTTCGGAGAAGTTTTGGAGTGAATTGGGACACTTAGTCCAAAGGTTAGAAGTTTAAGTTGTAAGAGTTGACTGGAGTTTGATTTTTGTGCAGACGACTCCGGAATAGAATTTTAATGGTTCCAATAGTTTCATATGCTGATTTTGGATTTAGGAGTATGTTTGGATGTGGATTTGGAGATCCGTAGGTTGATTTGGTGCTTTTTGGCAAAAGTAGGAAAATTGAAGGTTTGGAAGGTTGATAGGTTTGACAGAAAGTTGCCTTTATTGATATCGCGTTCAGATTTTGGTCTCAGGGTTGGAATAGGTCCGTTGTGTCATTTGAGACTTGCATATAAAATTTGAGGTCATTCCGAGGTGTTTAGGCATATTCGGTGTAAGTTTTGAATTTGGAATGTTCATTAGTTTCCTTAGGTTTGAGTTAGAGTGCAATTTGTAGTTTCGATATTATTTTGGATGATTTGAGATCTCGAGCAGGTTTGAGTGATATTTTGGGATTGGTTGGTGTGGTTGGACGGGGTCCTGGGGGACTCGGATCTGTTTCGGATGGGTTCCAGACCATTTCCATCATGTTGGGACTGCTAATTCAGTGCTTCTGGTTTCCTTTTTTGCGATCGTGAAGTTGTTGTCGCGCTCGCTGAAGGTAAGTTGTTGACAGAGTGATTTTTCAACGAGTTCGCAGAAGGGAGATCGCGTTTGCAAAGCCTAGGGAGGCAGAAGTCTTCGTAATCACGTGAGTATTATCGCGTTCGCGTAGAAGGGGAAGACCAGCTGGGGTGTCAGGCTTTTAGCCTACGCGATCGTGAGGGTGTGGCCGCGTTCGCAAAGTCTTAGAGTTAGAGTTCACCGTGTTTGCGATTATGATTTCGCGTTCGCGTAGAGCATTTCTGGGGCGGAGTTTGGTTGTGCTTCACGATCACGAAGTTGGTCCCACGGTCGCGAAGGGTATGCCTGGGAAGATCATAAGTACTCTAATTTTCGAGGGTTTTAGTTATTTTTACATATTTTGAGTTGGATCTCGAATTTGGGCGATTTTGGTGCGGATTTTCATGATTTGGATTGGGATTCGAGTCTAGAGGTTGATTTCTGAGGGAAAGGCTTCTTAGAATATTGATATGGCTTGCTTGGGGTAAGTAGTACCTAAACTTGGTTGAGTGTAATGATTCGGCTAGTCGTTTTGTGTATTGTAGCCCCGCTCCCTTATTTATTGCCTCTTCTATGTTCATTTGGGTTATGTAACTTGTGAGGTGGTTGGTTTAGTTTCGGGGATGTTTCGGAGTAAATTGGGGGACTTAGTCCTAAGGTTGGAAGAGTTGACCGGAGTTTAACTTTTGTGTAAACGACTCCGAAATAGAGTTTTGATATTTCTGATAGCTTCGTATGGTGATTTTGGACATAGACGTATGTCCTGATTTGGATTAAGAGGTCTGTAGGTTGGTTTGGTGATTTATGGCGAAAGTTGGAAAGTTGAAGATTTGGAAGGTTGAGTGGTTTGACCGAGGGTTGACTTTGTTGATATCGGGTTTGGATTTTATTTTGGGAGTTGGAATAGGTCCTTTGTGTAAATTGGGATTTGCATGCTAAATTTGATGTCATTCTGAGGTGTTTATTCGTGTTCGGCGTAAGTTTTGAATTTGGAAAGTTCGTTAGTTTTCTTAGGCTTGAATTGGGGTGCCATTCATGGTTTTGATATTATTTTGTGTGATTTGAGGTCTCGAGTAGGGTCGTGTTGTGTTTTGGGATTCGTTGGCATGATTGAACGGGGTCCCGACGGCCTCAGGTGTATTTCGGATGAGTTTCAGACCTTTTCCATCATGTTTGGACTGGTGATCTGATATCTAGTGTGTTCTTCTTCGCGATCGCGAAATTGTGGTCGCAGTCGCGTAGGGTTTCTTGGTTGGCAGGTGAATTCTTCTTCGCATTTGCGAGTTAGGTATCACGATCGCAATGCCTTGGAAGGCAGTGGACTTCGCGAATGCATGAAGGACAATGCGTTCACGTAGAAGGGGGGCTGACTGGGGGCATCGGGCCTTAAGCCTTTGCGTTCGCACGGGAGCTTTCTCTTTCTCTTATGCATGGGGTCATTTGGTGATCGCTTACGTGTCGAAGGTACCATGTTCGCGAAGAGGGATTGAGAAGCTGGAGATTTTGTTCTTCGCGATCGGGAAGGCTTTTCCGCTATCACGAAGGGTAATGCCTAGGCAGACTATATAATACTCTATTTCGAGGGTTTGAGTTATTATATTATATTTTGAGTTGTGGAACTCGGATTTGAGAGATTTTGGAGGGAACATTTACATTTTGTATTGGGGTAAATGATTTTGACAGGGATTTGTTTATATTTTATGATTCTAACCTCGATTTTAGTGTTTGATTAGTGATTTGAATTGGAGAAATTGAGGATTTTTGTAAAAACGTTTCTAAAACATAAATCGAAGATTTTAAAGTCGATTTGAAGTCAGAATTAGATGATTTTGGTATGGTTGGAGCCGTATCGGAATGGGTATTTGAAATTTGTAAGTTTGGTTAGGTTTCGAGGTACGGGCAGGGTTTACTTTTTATTTTGGTTAAAGATCATAGCTTTATCATTTGGAATCGGTTACTATGACTTTTTTTGTTTATATTACGTTAATTTGGCTAGATTCGGTTAATTCGGAGGTTAATTCATGCTGGAAGGGCTTATTAGAGGAGTAATTTGGCTTTCTTGAGGTAGGTATCTTATCTAAACTTGGTTAAGGTACTAGTTGACTGAGTTATTTATGATAGCTACGTGCTACGAAAGCGTAAATGTGTGGGGTTTGATCCCATGTGCGAGCACCGTGGTATTTATTCATGCTCGGCGTAGTGCTTAGCTGTGATTTTTCTCATATTTGTAACCTTGTTGTGAACTGTTTGATCCATATTTGAGATTACATAGAGGTTAACTCCCTGAATGAACTTGATAATTACTACTTCCGTGATGAAATTGCCGATTTGAGCTATGATAGCACACTTTGCACATACCTACACTTTAACATGTCATTTATTCCAGTATTCTTGTATTCATTCATAATATACATGTATTCTTGTATATTTGCTTCGGTTTGATTTGATTTAGATTGGATGCCCGTGACCAAGTCGAGCGAATGGTGTTGTTATGCCTGTGATCCCGCTGGGTGCATTGTATCGTTATGCCTATGACCACGCCATGCAGATTCTGTTATTATGCTTGTAACCAAGCTGAGTGGTTTGTGTTATTGTGCCTATGACCATGGGATTATGTTGTTGTGCCTGTGACCACGCCATGCAGATTATGATATTGAGCCTGTGACCACATCGGGTTGATAGCACATTGAATTGGATGTGCTGCGTGTGTATGGATCCATCCTCCTAGGGTTACCCTATCATGTTCCTTCTTGATGGTGTACACGCGGATTTTAGAAAAAATAACCAGTGGTTTGGTACGGATATGGAAATATTGAGGAAACTTTTGCCAGTGTTTGTTCTGGATTTTTCATGTCATCTTTACTTGCAATTTCCGTGGTTATTTACCTGATTATTTGCATATCATCTTTATATGCTGGATCATTAACTGAGCAGAGTACTTGAGTAATTGTGCACACATAGTGATTCCTTCTATGCTTTATGACATGATCATATCAGCATTCTGTACTTGTTGAATTTATGAAACTGTACAGGTTATAGCAAGTATTATAATTCTTGCTTCTTTTACCTCACCGAAGTTAGTTATGTTACTTCCTAAGTACTTGGGGTCGGTTATACTCATGCTACACTCTGCACTTAATTGTGCAAATCTAGGTGTCGGACCCAGTCATCGGTAGCGGAGTTGCTTGTTGAGTGGATCATCGAGAGACGAGGTAGAACTACATACTCGACCGCAGTCTTGGCGTCTCTTTTCTTATATACCATTGTCTTTATTTCAGACAGTGTTGTATTTGGCCATTTTAGACATGTATTTCCGTATTACTGCTCATGACTCTGTATTTACTAGTTCTGGGGATTTATCATGTATTGGTACTATTATGCAACATTATGGATTTAGACTTATGTTATTTCTGTCATTTATGCTAGTATGACTCATTATTGTTATGTCCGGCTTGCCTAGCAAGTGTGTTAGACGCCATCACGATTGGTTAGGGTTTTGGGATCGTGACAAGTTGGTATCAAAGCCTTATGTTCATATGTATTACAAGTCATGAGTAAGTTTATTAGAGCCTTGTGGATCGGCACAAAGACGTTTGTACTTATCTTCGAGAGGCTACCGAACTATTTGGAAAACTTCACTTTCTTGCATTCTTGTTGTGCGGATTTGTTATTTTCAAAGTTTTAACTTTTACCTTCTATTCTCTTATAGATGGTGAGGACACGTGGCCTCAATAATAGTTTGCGTTACAGTTTAGCTAGAGAGGGTGAGACAGATGATAGGTTTGACCAGGTGGTCGAGATTACTAGACGCTTGGAGCAGGTCCGCAGGCTTGAGCATGAGGAGTGAGAGGCCAAGAGGTCGTGGTTAAGGCGGTTTCAATAGTGCCTCATCTGAAGGCCAGTCATACTACAACAGAGGTCTCCCATATAGGCCCGCTTAGGCATCTCGTCATATTCCTCCTGGTACTACAGTTAGCCACGGTTCACCCAATGCGCACCCAGCTCAGTCATCATTCAATGCGATGCCGGCACATAATTCCTACCGTGCTCCATCTAGTCATGGTTATACGAGTAGCTACTTAGGTTATCAGGTTCCTTCGAGGTGGGGTTGTTACGAGTGTGGGGACTTGAGTCATCTCAAGAGGGATTTCCCTAGACTTCTTGGGAGGTTTCCATAGCATAGCTCATAGCCTATGACTTCAGCACTAGCAGCTGCACTACTCGCATAGCCAGCTAGACCTGGGACTCAGGCAGATCGAGGTCGCCCTAGATGGGGAGGTCGATCAGGTGGTGGTTAGGCCCGTTGCTATATATTTCTAGCTAGGCCAGAGGCAGTTGCTTCCGATGCCGCGATCACAAGTATTATTTCAGTATGCCATAGGGATGCTTCAGTATCATTTGACCCTAGTTCCACTTATTCATATGTGTTATCATACTTTGCTCGTTATTTGGATATGCACCGTGATTCTTTAGTTATGCATGTTCATGTAGCTAAGTCGGTGGGTGATTATATTATTGTGGACCGTACGTATCGGTCCTGTATGGTGACTACTGGGGGTTATGAGACAAGAGTCGATCGTTCGATGCTTAGCATGGTTGATTTTGACGTGATCTTGGGCATGTATTGGTTGTTGATATATCACACTATCCTTGATTGTGAGCGCTAAGACTGTAACATTAGCGATGTCGAGGTTAGCAAGGTTGGAATGGAAAGGCTCCTTGGATCATGTTCTCAGTAGAGGGATTTCATAATCGAAGACTCAATGGATGGTTAAGATGGGATGTCTGGCATATTTGGACTTTGTAAGGGATGTTCTTGCTGACACCCCTACCGTTGAGTCAGTTTCGGTAGTGAGAGACTTTCCAGATGTGTTTCCTGCAGACCTGCCAGGCATGCCTCCCGACAGGGACATTGATTTTGGTATTGATCTAGTGCCAGGCACTCAGCCCATCCCTACTTCACCGTATCGCATGGCACTAGTAGAGTTGAATGAACTAAATGAACAATTACATGAGTTACTTGATGAGGGCTTTATCACAACTTGTGTGTCACCTTGGGTGCACTGGTTCTATTTGCAGAAGAAGGATGGTACTATGCGAGTATGTATTGATCAGAGGCATCTGAACAAAGTTACAATCAAGAACAAGTACCCCTAAAACGCACATTGATGACTTATTTGATCAGCGTCAGGGTACTAGAGTGTTTTTAAAGATTGATTTGAGGTCGGGGTATCATCAGTTGAAGATCTAGAATTCAGATATTCCAAAGATGTCTATCAGGACTCGTTATGGTCACTACGAGTTTCTAGTGATGTCTTTTGGGCTGACCAATGCCCCATCAGCCTTTATGCATTTGATGAACAATGTGGTCCATCCATATCTCGATTCTTTTTTCATAGTATTCATTGATGATATATTGGTATACTCACGCAGCCAAGAGGATCATGAGCAGTATATGAGAATCGTAGTCCAAACTTTGAGGGAGAAGACGTTATATGCTAAATTCTCCAAGTGTGAGTTTTGTCTTAATTCAATGGAATTTTTGGGGCACGTGGTGTCCTGTGAGGGAATCAAGGTAGATCCAATGAATATTGAGGCATTTCAGAGTTGCCCTAGACCATCTTCAGCTATAGAGATTCGAAGCTTCTTGGGTTTGGCAGGTTATTATCGTCGTTTCATGGAGAGGTTTTCATCCATCGCAACTCCTTTGACTAGATTGACCCAGAAGGGTGTTCCTTTGAGATGGTCCAATGAGTATGAGGTGAGATTTCAGAAGCTCAAGACTGCATTGAATACAGCCCCAATATTGGTGTTGCCTACAAGCTTGGGATCTTACACAGTGTATTGTGATGCATCGCATATTGGGCTTGGCGTGGTGTTGATGTAGGATGGTAGGGTGATTGCCTACGCATCCCGGACATTGAAGATTCATGAGAAGAATTACCCTTTGCATGACTTAGAATTGGCAACCATTGTTGTCAAGCTGATGAATTGGAGGCACTATCTATACGGTGTTCCGTGTGAGATCTTTACCTACCATCAGAGTCTGCAGCATTTGTTCAAGTAGAAGGATCTTAATTTGCGGCAACGGAGATAGTTAGAGTTGCTGAAAGACTATGATATTACAATATTATATCATTCAGGGAAGGCCAATATGGTGGCCGATGCATTGAGTTGGAAGGCTGAGAGTATAGGCAGTTTGGCATATTTACCGGTAGCAGAGATGCCACTAGCCATGGATGTTCAGGCTTTGGCCAATCAGTTTGTGAGATTAGATGTTTTGGGCTGAGTTCTTGCTTGCATTATGGCACAGACATCGTTGTTGGAGCATATCAAGGCTTGCCAATTTGAAGATCCTCAATTGTTGGTGTTGAAGGACACAGTGCATCGGGATGGTGCTAAGGAGGTTATGATTGATGATGATTGTGTTATGCTGCTTCAAGGCCGAATTTGTATTCCAAATATTGATAGGTTGAGATATTTGATCCTTGAGGAGGCTCACAACTCGCGCTATTCCATTCACCCATGTGTTACAAAGATGTACCATGACTTGAAACAACAATATTGGTGGCAGAGAATGAAGAAATATATTGTTGCTTATGTTTCTCGGTGTTTGAATTGTCAACAGGTGAAGTATGAGCTTCAGAAATTGGAGGATTGATTTAGTGATTGGAGATACCTAAGTGTAAGTGGGAGCGCATCACTATGGATTTTGTGGAAGGCTTACCATGGACCTTAATGAAATATGATGCAGTCTAAGTTATTATGGACTGATTGACTAAGTCTGCACACTTCATTCTGGTGATGACCTCCTATTCTTCAGAGCGGTTGGCTCATATCCACATCCGGGAGATTATCCATCTGCATGGCATGCCCATTTCCATCATTTCTGATCGAGGAACGCAATTCACATCGCAGTTTTGGAGAGCGGTACACTAAGAGTTTGGTACACAGGTTGAGTGGAGTACAACATTCCATGCCCAGACAGACGGGCAGTCTGAGCATACTATTCATATCTTGGAGGACATGTTACGTTCCTATGTTATTGATTTCGGGGGTTTATGGGATCAGTTTCTACCGCTTGTAGATTTTCCCTATGTCACGACGCAAACTGGAGGGCCATGACTGGCACCCGGGCCATGCCTGCCGAGCACCAACATACATTTTATCTAACCTTTCTTATTATCTATAAGGGCCGATGAGATTAACATAAATGTTAGGCATGAATCATGAACAACCAATAATGATAGATAATGGCATGAGCATACATAATATGGGCCGACAAGGTTGTCATGAAGCTATATGTAAGGTACGAGCTGACAAGCTGCCATGAGAGACTATATAATAAAAATCAGCCGACAAGGCAATCTAAACTATACATGAGTCGACACCTGTCTATGAGCCTCTAAAGGAACATAAGTGCTGCAACATTGTCGGAACAGGGCCCCGACATACCCCAAATATCTATAACAAAAATGCATAACAAGACCATGGCAAGTCCGGAGAATGGATCTCCTCAATAACCGCTGAACTGAGCAACCTACTGTGGTGGGGGAGCTTCGTCTACCTGTCTATCAGGACCTGCAGCACGATTACGCAGCATCCAAAAATAAAAGGGATGTCCGTACGAATAAAGTACTGAGTATGTAAGGCAGGAAGTCATAAATAAGAACATCTGAGTGCCTCTGAGGGCGACTAACATGAAATGCATGATACATGTATATATATATACACATACATATACTTTTAAAAACATATGCCTCTATGGGTATCATCATCATCATCATCATATCGTACTCGGCCATAATAGTCTAGGTAAAAACGTACCCGGCCATCATAAGACTCGGTTGAATCATACCCGTCCACGTAGAGCTCGATAAAACCCAATTGAACAGTGGTTGCACAATATGTGCCTTACCCGGCCGACTATAGCGCGGCTCGGTAGAGTAAAATAGATACATATATATGATGCATGCTGGACTGATTGGAATCACATTTAGAACCTTTCAGAGTGACGTAAGGTCAGTATCCTCCGTGCACGTTATTAGGACTAACTCTTCATCATGAATCTTATAAGAATCAGGAAGTACCTACAACATTGATAACATAATAATAAGAGAAGCAACATCAATATCGATCGTTCCATAAGAAGAGAAACAATGTAAGTACTGCTAGCTTCTAAGAGTGGAGTATCTTTGGAAGCTTGTTTATTATATTATGTACAATCAGAGTCGTTCTATAGAAGGAAAGGGATAGCCTCGCATACCTTGTATATACTTTCCAACCTCAAGCTATACAAATGTCATGGCTCCTTAGTCTACAACAAGAGAAATGACACTATCGTTATCATATAAGTGTCGTAACTATTATATATCCACGATCTGGAACCACACAAAAATCAGCAACAACAAGAAGAACAAGAAACTTATTAGCGCCACAGGATTTTCGACACTTGATTTGTGTTGTTTGGGTATTGGAGCATGAGAGAACCTTGAGAGAATAATTTTAGGTGTCTAGGGTCTGAAGAGAGTGAAAATTAATGAGTTAAAACGGGGTTAAGGTGTCTCATATATATATCAATATATCTTAACTGCCTATGTGGGCCCCATCGAGAGTTGCTTGTGCAGTCTCGCAAAAACGTGAATATCTCTCTACTCCAACATCATATCAATGAACTGTTTAATGCGTTGGAAACTAGACTCATAGATATTCAATTTTGTTGGTAGATCACCCCATAATTCCAAGTGAATTTGGAGAAAAGCATAGTAGCGACTTTTGTCGACTTTTGTTTTATAACTCGTTTGACTTCAACACTCATGATACGGATATTATATGAACGAAATAACTTAAATCACGATCTCTTGAGAATATTAAGCACCTTTTATACACAAAAGTCCTTGATTCGTTTAACTTCTAATACTTGTTAACCACTCTTATACACCCTTGTATCATTTAAGACCAATAGGCTTAACTTATTATCATCTCAAAGTTAATATCTTCTCGGATTGACTGACTAACTTACGGCGTGATCTAACTTACGCGAATATGGGTTGTAACAGCCTACAACAGCTATCAGACAAGCATCCAGATGGAGCCGTTTAAGGCCTAATATAAGAGGCGATATCGTTCGCCAATTTGTTGGTTTGAGCCTAGGGAGGCTAGGTTGTTGGACACTAAATTGGTCTGTGATGCTATTGAGAATGTTAAGGTAATTCAGGAGCGAATTCATACAACACAGTCCAAACAGAAGAGTTATGCTAACAGGAAGACTCGTGATGTTGCATATATGGTGGGTGAGAAGGTTCTGCTTAGAGTTTCGCCCATGAAGAATGTGATGAGGTTTGGGTAGAAGTGCATGTTGAGCCCTCAATATATTGACCATTTTGAGGTGCTTGAGAGAGTTGGAAAGGTGGCCTACAAACTTGTCTTGCAACCTAGTTTAATGGGAGTTCACCCAGTGTTTCATGTTTCTATGCCTTAAACATATTATGGTGATCTATCTTATATTTTGGACTTTAGCACGATGCAGCTAGATGAGGATTTTACTTATGATGTGGAGCCGATGGCCATTTTGGATCAGCAGTTTCGAAAGTTGAGATCAAATACTATTGCATCAATGAAAGTTCAATAGAGAGGTCAACTTGTCGAGGAGGCTACTTGGGAGACCGAGTAGGAAATGCGGACCAACCATGCCTGGCTGATAGCACGTTAAATTGGTTGTGATCCATGTGGATATGGATCCATCCCCCTAGATTCACCCTCTCATGTGCCTTCTTGATGGTGTACATGCCGATTTGAGGAAACCTTATCAACGGTTTGGTATGGATATGGAAATATTAAGGAAAATACAGCAAGTGTTTGTTCTGGATTTTGCATTTCATCTTTACTTACAATTTCCGTGGTTATTACCTGATTATTTGCATATCATCTTTATATGCTGGATCATTAACTGAGCAAGGTACTTGAGTAATAGTGCACACATAGAAGATTCTTTCTGTGCTTTATGGCTTGATCACATTAGCATTATTTACTTGTTGAATTAATGAAACTATACAAGTTATAGCAAGTGTCATTTATAATTCTTGCTTCTTTTACCTCGCCAAGGTTAGTTATGATACTTGCTGAGTATATGGGATCAGTTGTACTCATGCGTCGGACATAGTCATCAGTAGATCCATGTGTCGGACATAGTCATCAGTAGCGGAGTTGCCTGTTGAGCTGATCATAGAGAGACGAGATAGAGCTGCATTCTCGAGCGCGCTCTTGGCGTCTCTTTTCTTATGTGCCACTGTATTTATTTTAGACAGTATTGTATTTGGCCATTTCATACTTGTACTTCCGTATTAGAGCTCATGAATCTGTATTTACCAGTTATGGGGGATTTATCATGTATTGGTACTATTATGCTATATTAAGGATTTAGACTTATGTTATTTTTTTCATTTTTGCTATTATGGCTCATTATTGTTGTCCGGCTTACCTAGCAAGTGTGTTAGGTACCATCATGACTGGTTAGGGTTTTGGGATCGTGACATTGAGGCACTAGTTACCTGAGTTATTTATGATAGCTACGTGTTATGGGTGGCACATATGCGTGGCGATTGAGCTATGTGCGTGCACCGTGTTATTTATCCATGATTGGGTAGTACTTAGGCTATGATATGCCTTGATTTGATCGCTAAGCTTTATGTTGTGATGTTTCTCATATTTGTAACCCCGTTCTGAGCTATTCGATCCATATTTGAGGTTTCATTGAGGTTAATCTCCTGATTGAACTAGATAATTGCTATTTTTGTGTTGGAATTGTCGATTTGAGCTATGATAGCACACTTTGCACATGCATACACCTTAGCATGTTATTTATACCACTCCATGAATATGAAACTAGATGTTTGTTGATTATGTACATGTATTTCTGTATATTTACTTTTTGTGTGATATGATCTGGACTTGTAGCATGTGACCACACCGGGCAGATTGTGACTATTGGCATGTGAGTTGTCTGTACAACAAGTGAGTTGTCCGTGCGGTTGATATTATTAGCATGTGAGTTGTCCGTGCAGCACGCGAGTTATCCGTGCAATGCATGGATAGGGATCCATCCCCCTAGGGTCACCCTCTCATGTTCCTTCTTGATGGCGTACACGCGGTTATTGAGGGAAACGGTTCAGTAGTTTGGTACGGTTGTGGAAATTCTAGGGAAAATCTAGCCAGTGTTTGATTTGGTTATTGCATTTCTTCTTTACTTGCAATTTCCTTGGTTATTACCTGATTTATTTGCATAATTCCTTTATATGATGGATTATTGACTGAGTGGAGTACGTTAAGAGGTTATGTGCACCAATGTGATTCTAGTTGAGATTTCTGACTTGCTCGTATTACTGTTCTGTACTTGTTGAATTTATGAACTATACAGGGTATAGTGAGTATCATTGTTAATTGTTGCTTCTAATACCTCGTCGAGGCTAGTTATGATAATTACTGGGTACATGAGGTCAGTTGTACTCATACTACAATCTGCACTTAATTATATAGTTACAGGTGTCAGACCCAGTCACCAGTAGCATAATTTTATTTGCTGAGCTGTACGAGAGACGATGTAGAGCTGTATCCTGATCACTGTCTTGGCGTCTCTTTTCATTTGTTACTAGTTATGGGGGATTTATCACATATTGACAATATTATGCTATGTTGAGACATTAGGCTTGTATCATTTTTGGTCCTTTCAGTATTTATATTTTAGTTTGTTATGCTTAGCTTGCCTAGCAAGAGAGTTAGGCGCCAACACGACCGGTTAGTAGAGTTGGATTGTGACAAGTTAGTATTAGAGCCCTAGGTTCATAGGTTCTACGGGTCATGGGCTAGTTTAGTAGAGTCTTGTGGATCGGTACAGAGATATCTGTACTTATCTTGGAGAGGCTACCGAACTGTTATGAAACTTCACTTCTTGCATTCTTGTCGTGCGGATTTGTTATTTGCGAAGTTTGAAGCGTTACTCTTCTATTCTCTCACATATGGTAAGGACACGTGCAACAGGATCAGACGGACGGGCACTAATACCACCAGTTAGGGGCCCGAGAGGCTGGGGGCGAGATGGGGCTCGCACTACTGCGAGGGCAGCACCTGTGGAGCCACCAGTCACTCTAATGGAGGAGCAAGTTTCGGATAATGTGTTTATCCAGTGGGACCAACTCAGACACCGGCGGTGTTGACGGTCAATTTTGACCCTCACTTTTAAAATTAATTTATTTATACTTAATAATTTATGATAAAATATTTGAATGTATTTTCTAGTAATAAATAACTATTTCTACAAATTACTTAGTTATTAGTTTTGAAATTAATCACCTAGCATTTGTGTTATGTAATTACAAATATACTTACTATTTTTAGATTAATAAAACAACTTTTATATACATGACATAGGCTTTATAATTAGTTTGACAAATTACTCCTTAATTTCTAACTCCTTAATTTCTAGTTAATTAGACTATTATGTTAATAATTTGAAAATTAATGCTTAAAATGAAGTATTTATAATAATTAATTACAATACTTAGCAATATATATATTAATAATAATTTTACTATATTTTATTGAAATGTATTAAGCTTATTTAATTTAATTATAAAAGGGATCAAAAGAGGCTAAAAGCTATAATTGTAATTCTCTATTAAAGACCAATTGGCCCTTTTTTAAATCATCTCCAGCCCAACACCCAGGCCCAATTCGAAAATACCCAGCCCAAGTCCACCCCTCTCTTTCCACCATGGCAATTCATGCCATCATATTTGAACCAATTACAGCGTGCCATGTCATCGCTCTCAAGCATTCACACAAGAAACACACTGCATCCGGACTATTGATCCAAATGATCCATTGTACATAATTAAACTAATTTTCCATCAGTGATTTATCTCTGCCGTTGGATTATAAGAGATCAAACGGTCGCCTTTTTTTCCAATAAATGTTTTATCTCTAAAATATCGGAGTCGTTGATCACAATGATCTACAACCTAATGATTATTAAATACAAAACAAGAGCATCAAAGTAACATTCATGGAAGAGCTTGATTGGGGATTTTATTCATTACTATTTACTACTATTGTTAACTAAACATGTAATGTACTAGTTCCCTTAAGAAAGTTGTCACACTATCCATCCTCGGAAAAAGTTACCCGGTTCACACAAGAGACCACCTTTAGAAAGAACCGTGGCATAAAAACAACCAAAGACTTGTTGAAAATAAAAAAAATATAAATATAAATATTTAAACTACCAAAACATAACTATTGGTTACTACTAAATATAACAAACTACTACAAACTATCAAAATATGTCATCAAATTATTACATCCCAATTTCAGTCATGAAATCAAATCCTCCACCCCCAAATAAAAGTAAACAATGTCCCTAATGCTTAAGAAAATACAATCAAAGATTAGCGAGGGGCGAAGAGATGCCCTAAACATCCTCAATCACAGGGGTATCACCATGTGGGTCAGTACGGGTTGGCTCAGTTAACTGGATAGTGTTATCATCCACGGGAGCTGCCTGGGGTGTGAAGATGTCATGCACCACAGCAACACTATTGGATGAAATGCATGGCTCTTCAGTATGAGTAGAAGGGTCATCCTGAGAGGTCTAAGCTGGGTGTGGTTGGGCGAGGTGAATCAGCATATCAAACGGTAAGTTGCCTGCCTCAGCTATCTGTTTCACTTCATCCCGCAGTAACTCAACTAACTTCTTCCTGGAATGGTACATCCTCACATTCTTTACCTACTTGATCAACCTCTCGATTACTGGACTATGCTGAACCAAAGTATCCATGATTACCTATTGGTTGTCTAAAATCTTTGTAAGCTTTTCAGAAGTGTCAGAAGTGTTTGGCTGTGTAGAGGGCTGCCCAAAAACTACACTAGATAGCTCAGTCATCTTTGATCTAGCTGTCTGCATATAGTTGTTGAGACTGACCAATGTTTGAGAAAACCGCAAAGCAGATAAAGGGCTATTAGGCATAGTTACAGGCATTAGAGCAGGTATAGGTAGTAGAGTAGAAGTTGTTGGTGGCTTAGAATCAGTAGCCATGGAATGGGTGGAAGGCTCAGCGTAGGATGAAGTAATATTAGAGGTACCAGCAGCTGCTACTACAGACTCATCAGACTGGCTAATAGTAGTGGGAGGGTAGCTGTTCTTCTTTGACATGGTATTTTCTAGAATCATGCAGCTTGTACAGGTCAAAGGGGCCAGTTGGCTTTATCTTGGTGTCAAATGGTCTGGACTCCACCTTTGCATCTTGTAAATACTCCGTGATAGTGCTAGGGCATGGGAAGGAAGTTTTTTCCTGTTGTGCTACCATAGTCATATTGTCTGACATTGAGGCACCCACGTTAATTGGATATCCGTCCATGATGGATTCCATTAGAACTGTCCTCTCAATGGCTAGATGGTTTTCATTCAAGCACGAATCAAGTCTACGCACACAAATGTTTCCAACCGTTTGCCTCATAACTCAATGTCTTGTAGAAGATTAGCACTCCAACACCTATCTAAGGGGGAGTAAGACTTGGTGGAAGAATATCAGCGAGCCAAGGTAGAACTTCCTCCTTCTCAGCTAGCTTCGTCAGGTACTCCTTTGGCTCCACATCCTCAAGGCCAAAATATCCGTTCAATGTTCTCTTATCAAATTTAACTTTGAGGTTTCGCGCTTTGGTCACCTTTGTCCCTTTGATAATATGCTCTTTGTTGGCATAGAACTTCTGACAAGGTGTTCCTTGACATCAAACAACTCGTCTGTGAGTTGTATCCAGCCCTTTCTCTTAATGAACTGCTCTAGGACTGCCGAGTAGTACTTGTCTAGATCATTAGTGAGGAATTGCTGCTCATGATTAAATGACGTTTCTTTCCATCCCTTATCGAAGTCAAGGAATGCATTGTGGCTCAAAATCTTCCCAAACTACATTCTTCTTGGTCCTCTCCTACCAATTTGTTGCTAACTTGCCCCCTTTTCCATCATCGACGGAATCATCAAAATCAGAATCCGGTGCATCTGAATTGGACTCATGGCTAGTGCTGGATGTGTCTTAGGATGTAGAAGGTTCAGCTCACGGCTCAGGGCTCAGACTACCCCTATGGTTGAGATTGCTCCTCATTGCGCTCTTCAGACTAAGCTAATGAGTTGCCCTCAGAAGCTTTCCTAGATGGGAGATAAGAATTAGAGTACAATAGGCTTCGTCCTCTCCCCCTCCTGGATGTTTTCGTTTTGGATATCATTTTTTTCACATTAGGTGGTTGGGCACCTCTACTTCTGCCCTTTCTTGGGCTACCCCGGCCTTTGGAAGTCTCGGCCTTTCCTCTTAATCGTACCATTATCATTTGAAGCACAAAAAAAGTTGTTAGTAGTTATACAAGTCATTGACATGTGGTACAAGGTAGATATAAGTCGTATTTGTAGAAGGGGGGAGCATAAGAACATGGGTGACTACTATATCAAACATGTCGAGGGCAAGCAGGTTGTGTTGTCTGCAAAATCCCAACTGTTGTCCGCAATTTGAAGTGCAATCCGCAAAAATAAAAATGTGGCAGCACTTCAGCATTGATTAATCAACTCTAAGAGAGAAGTCTCCGATTGAAAAGCTTCTGCGGCCCTAGAAATCCAGCTGTTATCTGCAAAATTTAAAGGGCGATCCGCGCTTGAGTAAAAGGACTCAACTCCCAGAGAAGAAGTTCTCCGAAGGATAGTGCAGACCTCTCTTGCAACCACAAAATTGTAATTGTGATCCACACAATTAGTTTGCGGCCGAAAAACTTAGGTAATCACCTAGGTAGTTCAAACAAGCAATTACGGACCACAAAATTTCAAATGTGGTCCGCACAATAAGGAATCGAAGGGGATAAATGATTTTGAAGCCCAGTGAAAAGTAATCCAAGAATTTAATGGCGCAACAGACTAGAGGCATGATTCAAATGATTAGCAATAATCCTACACCCATTCTAAGAATGATTTCACAAATAGCCCATTTGGAGTTTAACCCACATAGAGCAAACAAGGGGATGTAATAGAGATGACCTAAGAAGAAATTAAAAATAAAAAACATAAAAGAAAATTAGACAAGATTGAAGTGTGCCATACCAAAATGTGGTTGCACAAGAGTATGAAGATTGGAGTATGAGTGGATGAAGGTGTGCAACCAAGCGTGCACGTCATTCCTCAGTAAAACCTCTATGGGTTAGGTCAAATGGTTGAAAGTGTAAAAGGTTAACCTATTCTCCTATTTATACTTAACAATAGGTCAGGCCAAAGAGAGAGAGAGAGAGTGCGGCCGTAAAATTTTGAATTGCCGTCTGCACTCGGTTACTTGGGCGGTGGAATGCCTGCAGTCGTGCGGCCGCACTTGCGCCAACGTGTTTCATCGACTTCTCTTAAGATTCCCTCATGCAGCCGCAAACATTTATATGGACTCAAAACTAGCTTTGCAGTGTTGCCAGAAACACTTTAGTGACCCTTCATTTCGGTGCTCGGGCTGCCTCTGCGTTTGCGATCCACAATCAAAATCTTTACTCGCACCCCAACATTTGCTGCCCGCAATCAATCATTTGCTTCCGCACAAATAAAAGTGCGGTCTGCAATTCTCCACAGTGCTATATATTTTGCCATCTCACAACACCTTACACTAGTTAGTGCAAGACACATCAAATCTAATCAAAAACAATAAAAACCATTTATACTAAGAATTGAAGAAAATATAAAAAGGAAAATAGCTTGGGTTACCTCCAAAAAGCTCCTTATTTAACGTCGTGGCATGACACAATGTTAAAGCATCCTCAATTGAAGTAAAGGACCGCCACCATGTGACCTTCACCAACTTTTTCCAAGTAATGCTTCACTCGATGACCATTGACTCAAAATATTTGATTGTTCTTATTCTTCAAGTCCAATGCACCAAAAGGAGTCACACGAACAATTCCAAATTGACCACTCCACTTCGATTTAAGCTTCCCGGGAAATATTCTCAAACTTGAGTTGAACAACAACACTAGTTCACCGGTCTTGATGTCTTTGTTTCAGATATACTTGTCATGAACATAATTCATCTTTTCTTTGTACAAGGATGAACTCTCATATAAATGGTACCGGAATTTATCCAATTAATTCAAATGTGCAATCCGCAAGTTAGCAACTATATCTCAATAAAGATTAAGTTTTTTCAAGGCCCACATTGCCTTGTGCTCTAAGTTCACTGGGAGATGACAAGCTTTTCCGAACACAAACCAATATGGGAAATTTTGATAGTGTTTTATAAGCCGTTCAATATACCCATAGAGCGTCATCAAGCTTCTTATAACAATTCCACTTGTTTGCATTCACCGTCTTTGACAAGATGCTCTTAATCTCTCGTTTGGAAACCTCCTCTGAGCAAAGAGTGAAAAGCCTTGTTGCAAAAGTGCGACCCACAGTAAAGCAATGGCTTCAACCCATTTAGTCACATAATCCACCGCAACCAAAATGTAGGTGTTACCAAATGAACTCACAAAAGGTCCCATAAAGTCAATACCCCAAACATTGAAGATATGAATCTCCAAGATGGTATGCAAGGTGCATCTCATGTTTCTTTGAGATCCCATCGGCCCGTTGACATTCCTCACATCTTATTACCAAATCAGTTGAATCTTTGTAAATAGGAGGCCAATAGAAACAACAATATAGGAACTTTTCCACCGTTCTTGGTCTCCGTTGGTGACCACCATAAGGTGATGAATGACAAGTCCCAAGAATATCATTTTGTTCCTCATCCGGCACACATCTCCTAATCACCCCATCCGTGCAAATGCGGAAAAAGTACGGTTCATCCCAATAATAGTCTTTGCAATCCCTCTTGATCTTCTTTCTTTTGCTTGAAGTGAACTCTTCCGGAATGTTACTTCTAACGATGAAATTAGCCAAATCCGCAAACCATGGGTCTTTTATTGAAAGTGCCAAAAGTTGCTCATAGGGAAAAGAGTCATTGATCTGTAGGCCAACAATTGGCCTCCCCTCTTCCTCCAAACGAGATAAGTGGTCCGCCACTTGGTTTTCACTTCCTTTCTTGTCTTGAATCTCAATATCAAACTCTTGCAATAACAGAACCCATCTCATCAATCGATCTTTCGATTCCTTTTTGCTCATAAGATAATGAAGTGCCGTATGATCTGTGTATACAATGACCTTAGCACCTATTAAATAAGGACAAAAATTCTCAATAGCTAATACAATGGATAGAAGTTCCTTCTCCGTAACATTATAGTTTATTTTGCCATTATTTATGGTCTTACTAGCATAGTATACCGGGTGAAATCTTTTATTGATACGTTGCCCCAAAATAGCTCCAATCGCTGCATCACTTGCATCTCTCATACAATCATCATTGAAATGGAACTTGGCATCCTTCTTGAGGAGTTTGCACAAAGAGTTCACCACTTTAGAAGAATCTCTGATGAATCTCTGATAAAATCATGCATGGCCCAAGAAACTCCGCACACCCTTTACCGAGGTAGGAGGTGGAAGTTTGGAAATAACATCAATCTTTGCCTTAACAACTTCAATACTATTCTTTGAAATTCTATAACCAAGTACAATGCCTTAACAACTTCAATACTAAGTTTGTTTCCTCACATCTAGCCAACACTGTGTCCAAAGTAGCAAGGAAATCATCAAACGAATCACCAACAACCAAAAGGTCATCAATAAAGACCTCTAGATAGTCCTCCACCATGTTCGTGAAAATAGCCATCACATACCGTTGAAAAGTCGGTGATGCATTGCACAAGCCAAAGGGCATCCGCTTGAAAGCAAAGGTACATACGGACAAGTAAACTTATTTTCTCTTGGTCTTACGGTGAAATAAGAATTTGGTTGTAGGCCGAATAACCATCTAGAAAGTAATAGAAAGAACGGCCGGCCAACCTATCGAGCATTTGATCCATGAATGGGAGAGGAAAATGATCCTTCCTTGTAGCTTTGTTGAACTTTCGGTAATCCATACGAACCTTCCATCTGGTGACTGTTCTTGTAGGTACCAACTCATTCTTCTCATTGGCAACAACCGCCATGCCCCCTTCTTTGGGACACATTGAACCAGAGATGTCCATGAAGTATCATAAATGGGGTAGACAACCTCGGCATCCAACCATTTAATAATCTCCTCTTTGACCACCTTTTGCATAGCTTCATTGAGTCTCCTTTGGTGTTCAATAGATTGTTTAGCACCATCTTCCAACTTGATCTTGTGCATGCAAAATGTGGGGCTTATACTCCGGATGTACACTAAAGTCCATCCTATAGCTTTCTTCCTCCTTTGTAGGACCGGCAATGTGGAATCTACTTGCACAAACAAGAAGAAATAATAACCAGTAAAGTAGAACAAGGGCCAAGAACGCATATCAAAGGTGGGGTGGTAATGGCTTTAGCTCCAATGTAGGTGGCTCTTCGATCGAAGACGTTGTAGGAGAAGTCTTCCTATTTTCAAGATTCAATGGTAACTTTTGGGGTGCAGAGTTATAAGACCCCATTCCTTGCAAAGATTTCACACATTTCATGAAACCATCCACCACATAATAATCAAAATTGAGCAAAATGTCTTCCAACAAGTTACCAACATTGATTGTGGCACTAGTATCATCAATTATGACATCGTTTACCAAATCCATGAAAGGGCACACCTCGTTGTTGTTTGGTTGACGCAAAGACTTGCACACATGAAATATCACTTTCTCATCACCAACCTTGATAGTTAGTTCTGCGGCTTCTACATCACAAAGGGCCTTACCCATACCAAGGAAAGGCATTCCAATAATGATAGGAACTTCATAATCAACCTCACAATCAAGAATAACAAAGTCCGCCAGAAGAATAAATTTATCAAATCGACCAATACATCCTCAATCACACCCAACGTGTAAGGCGTCGTAAAATGTTTCAAGAATTTGAGGTTTTTTTGTGCCGAGGTGGGCTAATGCATTTTGAAGGTTGTAGATAAATTTCGTAGCGAGCTTGCTCACCATGGTATGAACCTTTTGGGTTGTGCAATACATTGTGGAGTTGGTGGAAAATTTGTAAAAAAACGGCAATTCTGCGATCCGTTTTGTGACCGTAATCTATTACACTGGCCGCAGAACCATCGCAGAGTGAACCAGGAGAAGCTTAATTTTGAGGGCTATTTTGCAGCCCAAGGTACGACAGCAAATTCATTTCGCGGGCCGCATAGCAGTCATATAATCAACATGGGGAAATATCGGAAGGGGATTCTGCGGTCCAATGTGCGACTGCGAAATTGATCCGTGGACCGCTAAATTGGTCGTAGACTTGAACAAGCCAACGTAGATTTTTGGAGAATATTTTGCGGTTCAGTTGCGGATCGCACATCCCTTCTGCGACGCATTCTGCCATCACAGATTTGATTCGTGGGGGCATTTTTGAGAATCTTTGAACCCGGCCCTATTTTAATAAAAGCCATCCGGGATCATTTTGGAAGGCATAAACGCTTATTTTGGAGAGAGGGGAGTATCTCCGAGAGAGAGGGAGAAGCTCCAACCATTTTACTCCTTAATTCTTGCTCAAACTTGAAGATTCAAGGCAGCTACTCACTAGGTCTTCAACCAACCGGGTGAGTTTTTGACCCAAATCTTTCATGCAAAGTTCGTAATGGATTTAAATATGGATAGAGATTCACAGTTTTTTGGGCTTAGCTGGGTATTACAGTTGTCATATACTTGTGAAAAGAGTTTTCAAGAGTTGAAGTCAAGATTGACTACGACATTGGTGTTGACCCTACCGGAAGGTATGTATGAGTTTTATATATTGTGATGCTTTAAGGGTTGGACTCTGATGTGTGTTAACACAACATGGGTGATCACTTATGCTTCAAGGAAACTCAAAAGCCACGAAAAGAATTACACATGACTTAGAGCTTGCAGCGCTGGTTTCTACATTGAATATTTGGCGTCACTATTTGTATGGTGTCCATGTGGACATATTCACTTACCATAAAAGTATTCAATATAGCTTCAAGCAGAAGGAGTTGAATCTAAGGCAACGGAGATGACTTGAGTTACTCAAGGACTATAACATTGATATTCTATATCATCGGGAAAAAGATAATATTGTGGCAGATGCTCTTAGCCGGAAATCCATGGGTAGTTTGGCCAACTTTGAGGCACGCGAAAGAACGTTGGCCAAGGAAGTTCACTAGTTGGCTAGTTTGGGAGTTTGGCTTGCGGACTCAGGCGAAGGTGGGGTAATTTTGCAAAATAGGGATGAGTCATCACTTTAGGTGGAAGTCAAGGAGAAACAATATGATGTTTTGTTATTGGTGCAATTAAAGGAGGGGATTCATAAATACAAGACCATGAGTTTTTCTCTTGGCATGAATGATGGTACGCTGAGGAGCCAAAGGAGATTGTGTGTTCTCAATGTAGATGTTCTCCGGGAGAGAATCATCACCGAGGCTCATAGCTCCAAGTAGTCCGTGCACCGGGGCTCCACAATGATGTACCATGATCTCAAAGAAGTCTATTGGTGGGACGACATGAAGAGGGATGTGGTTGTGAGATGCCCAAATTGTCATCAAGTGAAGGCCAAGCACCAGAAGCCTTGTGGCTTGGCACAAAATATAGAAATTCCAATGTGGAAGTAGAAAATGATCAACATGGACTTTATGGTAGGCTTGCCTCGCACACCTTGTAAGTTTGTTTCGATTAAGGTAATTTTGGACCGACACACTAAATCAGTACACTTCTTGCATGTTAAGGCTACTGACGCAATAGAACACTATGCTTAATTGTATATCAAGGAGATCACTAGGTTGCATGTCACCCTAGTTACTATCATCTCAGATCGAGGGCCACAATTCACTGCTAACTTTTGGCAGAAATTTCATCAAGGTTTGGGTAAAGTTTTCCATCCACAGACCGACGGACAAGTAGAGCGGACTATTTAGATGCTTGAGGATATGTTGTGTGGTTGTGTTCTTGTCTTAAAGGGTAGCTGGGATGATCATTTTTTGCTTATAAAATTTGCTTACAACAACAGTTATCACGCCAGCATTCAGATGGCACTGTTCGAAACTCTATATGGTAGGAGATGTAGATCTCCCATTGGCTGGTTTTATTTTAGAGAAGCAGAATTGATAGGGCCAGACCTTGTGCATCAGGCTATGGAAAAGGTCAAGATCATAAAGGAACGATTGAAAACCACTCAGAGTCACCAGAAATCCTATTCGGATGTACGTCGCAGAGACTTAGAGTTCAAAGAGGATGATTGGGTATTGTTGAAAGTTCTAACGT
Organism: Nicotiana tomentosiformis; assembly: GCF_000390325.3. Lineage (NCBI taxonomy): Eukaryota > Viridiplantae > Streptophyta > Magnoliopsida > Solanales > Solanaceae > Nicotiana > Nicotiana tomentosiformis. The sequence continues at coordinate 136,935,905 of NC_090812.1, forward strand.
GAAAGGAATTATGCAATTATGGAAGAAAGGGAAATTGAGTCCAAGGTTTATCGGACCGTACAAATCTTGAAGAGGGTTGGCCAAGTGGCTTACAGGCTCGAGTTACATAAAGAGATGTCCTTAGTGCACCTGATGTTTAATGTGTCCATGTTGATGAAGGTAGTTGGAGACCTGTCACTCATCGTCCCGGTGGAGGCTATTGAATTAATGAAGAATTGACTTATGAGGAGATTCTGATTGCCATCCTTGATAGACAAGTGCTAAATTTGAGAAATAAAGAGATTTCCTGCGTCAAGGTGCTATGGCGAAACCAACAAGTTGAAGTGGACACCTGGAAGGCCGAGGAAGAGATGAAAAGGAAATACCCTCACTTGTTTATGTAACTATACTGTTGTGTCTTAAAAGAATGGTAGGAGTTTACTTTCTATGAGTTATGTTCAAACTTGTATAATTTATGCTAAATGACCCCTTTTGGTAACTTAATGCCTATGATGTTATGGTTGGTGTTGTTTTCATGCTATGATATGTCTTTGTATTATGAACATGTTGTTAGGATTGGTTTCTGGGGTACTATGACATGTTGTTTCTAATGCATAAAACTGTTTGTCGATATGACACAGAGTAGAGAGACATTCGCATTTTGCGAGACCGTGCAAGCAGCTCCCAATGGGACCCACTTAGGCGGTGGATGATTTTCCAACCTTTATAGATTGGGGCAAGTCTCATTTGGGTTCATTGTTTTGATCCAACCAGACCCTATACTCTCCCAAAACACTCTCAAAGCAGTCTCTATGATTCCAGAGTGAAAACCAAAGATAAAAAACATGAATCCAACACAAGAAATCTTGTGGTGCTTGCTAGATCATAGTCTTTCCTCTTGTGGCTATTTTGGAGGATTCCTCAAAGTGATGTAACCTCATATTTTTTTAGACTTGCAAAGTGAAATATAAGTTTACACACCAACTTGAACATCAATAGTTAGTTCAAGAAGAGAATACAACTTCTATACTGTTGTGGTGTGATTGAGGGTTTTTGTGAGCTACACCAAATGGAGATTTCAAATTGTATATACTGCCTAAGGTAATTAAATCATGTTATTGGTTGTGCATAAAGTTAATCATATGTTTGTTGAGTTGTTTGGCTGAAAATCTACAAGATAGTAATTGACATGTCACGCCCCAATCTCGGAGAGCGCGACCGGCGCTCAACCGAGATACCCCAGTCAAGCAAGCCTAATTGATGCCATCTACCCAACCTTACCCATGAACGATATAAGAATCAGTAATAAGGGATAGACACGAGGAGTAAAGTGTTCCACATTCTTTTTCCATTACTCAAAAGTGATCCATTTACAATTTTCAAAATGTTACAAGTTCATAGTTATGAGGGAAAAGATATTTGACAAATATCAACACTTCTATTTCATTATTGAACATCGAACACCACCCACAATATGTCTATGGAGCCTCAAAGTATAACTGTAAGGCCCCGTAAAATTTTGCAAAAGGAAATAATATTTCGTGGCGCAAAATTGGTTTTACGTGTTGAGGATTATAAAAATTCTTCGCTGCAAGCTTGCGATCTGCGGCTCGGACTTTTTGGGTTGAACAATGTACTAAGGGATAAAGGAAAATGTTGGCCGAAAAATGTATTTTCGCGGTCCATTATATGACCGTAGATTCACTCTGCGGACCACATAATAGTCGCAGAGTGAGGAAGGAGAGGGAAAATTTTGGATGCCATTCTGCGATCGCAAAACTATTCTACGGTTCATTATGCGACCGCAGAATAGGTCTGCAGGCCGCATAGTGACCGCAGACCCAGGCAGATTTTTGGCTAGCTTTGGGCACCAATTATGCGGTCCGCATATCGATTATGCGATCGCATATGCGATCACAGACCTTGTTCCGGAACTTTATTTTTGGGTTTTTAAAACCCGACCCTACTTCGTTAAATACACGCTTTGGGCCATTATTGAGCTAAATCTGATATTTTAGAGTTAGAGAGAGTGCCCTAGAGTGAGATGGTGTTCCTCAATAATTATTCTTCAATTCTTGCTCAAAATTTGGAATATTAAGAAAGGAAACTCACTAGGTCTTCATCCTAGAGGTAAGATTCTACACCCTAACCTTCAATTTCGAATTTTGTCTAGAAATGGGTAATTAGCAAGATAATATTTGGGCATGAGAGTTGTTTATTTTACATGCATGTGTTATCAAAGGGTGTAGGAGGATTGTTGAGCTAAAAATAGTAAAGATTGGGTTATGGGATGATGGAATCCTCCATAAAAGGACCTTGAAACCTTAATGCACACTTAGTGTTTGATAAAATGCTCAAATGAGCTAGAACCATGAGCATCTTCCTAATTTTGGTTCAATTTTTTATATTTTTAAAATAGATTGAAGTTGCTAAGAATTCTGGAATATTTTAGAGTTTAAGGAAGCTCCATTGAGGTATGTTGGCTTAAACCCTTCTTTAAGAATTGGAATTCCCATTATCCTTGTAAGTTCCAAGATGTTGATTACAAATCGAGTATTCCAATAAGTTTTGTGATAAAGATATATGTTCAATCGTGTTTCAAATGCTCTTATCTTATTGCATTATAAATTGAGGATGTGTTCCAAATTATGGATTGTGTATCCACATGTTATAATTTCAAGTCGTGAATTATGTGAGAGTTATTATGCCTAGTTGTGTAGAGATTGTGATTGTGATACACCTCCATCCATATATATTAGGGTGAGGCGGCATGACCGCTTTGTGTAAGGATTATGGTATTGTGGGACTGCACCTCCACCCGCATACATTGGGGTGAGGTAGTACGACTGCTTTGTGTATAGTTTTTGTATTGTTGTGGCACCACCACCCACATATATATATTGGGGTGAGGCGGCATAGCCTCTTTGTGTTGGTATTGGTATCGTTGATGCATTTCCACCAGCATACATTGGGGTGAGACGGTATAGCTGCTTTGTGTAGGTTCTTGGTATTGTGGTACCTCCACCCGCATACATTGGGGAGAGGCGGCAGGGCCGCTTGAGTAGAGTTATGGTATTGTGCTTACACCTCCACCTGCATACATTGGGTGAGGCGGCGGGGCCGATTTGTGTAAAGATGGTTACAGAGGATCTCATCTTAAATACTATAAATGTTATTGCTAACTCTTAATAAGCTTGCTCTGGTTTAAACAATTATCTATATTATTCTATTGCCGACCTGATTCATCATATTCATATTGTATTTCCGAATTCTGAAATTGGTCTTTGGTTTTCATACTAGTACTATTCGACGGTACTAACGTCCCTTTTGTCGGGGGCGCTGCATCTTTAATTGGATGCAGGTGGTTCCATAGTAGGAGATATTGATCAGTGATAGCAGTACACCTTCTTCCCAGCTAACTTGGTGAGCCCCACTTCATATCGGGGTCATGTACCTTTTGTTCTTTGTGTATTTCGTTTGAGTTATAGCCAGGGCCTTGTTGCTTACATTATCATTGTACTCTTCATTATCTATAGAGGCTCGTAAATATAGTGTGGGTTGTGTATTGGTGTTGGGAAAGACAAACTATGTTGTGTTGTGGTTGTATTACTTGTCCCATTTGAGACTTTAAAAATAATGAAAACTATTGGTAATGAATTGGTGAATTGGTATTGTAAACATGATCACGTTTTTGTCTAATTAATGTAAATATGTATAATCTTCATTCGTGGATGAGTTTGGGTAGAAGAAAATTTAACAGGCTTGCTCGGTCGGGTTCACTCGGTTGAGCGCCGGTCGCGCTCCTCGGTTTTGGGGCATGACAATAACAAAAGAATAGTATGGAAGTGTCAGCGATAAGGCCCCTGCTATACCTCAAAACACAATGTGCAAAACCAAATATCATAAGGCCCCCGACGTAGAATATGGCTCACCAAGTCTGCTAAGTAGAGGGTAACTACTACCGAGGATCAAAGTTGCCCGCTGATGAAGCACATGTATCCAATGAAGATGCAGCGCCCCCGGCAAAAGTAAGTACATGTGGAATAGTACTAGTATGTAAAGCTAAATGTCCTCTTTCGAAATAGAATGCCAATATAAGTAGGGAAAACCATGGAAGCAGTAAGTAACAATCAATGATATCCAAATGCTAAGTTAAAACATAACATCATCGGTTCTGTTAGCTCTGTTGGATGATTTAAACTTTAGGAGTGTGTCCGGATTGTGATTGGGAGGTCCGTAGTTGAATTAGGCATGAAATAGCGAAAGTTGGATTTTTGGGAAGTTTGACCGGGAGTGGACTTTTTGATATCATGATCGGATTCCGATTCCGAAAGTTGGAGCAGGTCCGTAATATCAAATGTGACTTTTATGCAAAATTTGGGGTCAATCGGACGTGATTTGGTAGGTTTCGGCATCAGTTGTAGAAGTTTGATGTTTCAAAGTTCATTAAGCTTGAATTAGGGTGCGATTCGTGTTTTTAGTATTATTTGATGTGATTTGAAGGCTTGACTAAGTTCGTATGATATTTTAGGACTTGTTGGTAGGTTTGGTTGAGGTCCCGGGGGACTCGGGTGGATTCTGGGTGGTTAACGAAATAGAATTGGACTTGTGAGAGTTGCTGAAGCATTACAGCTTGGGGTGTCATCGCACCTGCAGTGGGGTTAGCCGTAGGTGCGGACTCGCACATGCGGGAGGAGGATCGCATGTGTGGTCTGGAGGAGCTTGGCCTATGGTAGCAGTTGCGACATGAAGGCCGCAGAAGCTGAGAGGCCTGGAAGGCTTGGGGATCGCAGAAGCGGAAGGGTCTCCACAGAAGCGGGCTTGTAGGTGCGATCCCTGGTCCGCAGAAGCGGGAACCCTGGCCATAAGTGGAATTCGCACCTGCGATAGCTTTTCCGCATGTGGGAGTTGGACTTGTGAGAGTGGTTGAAGCATTACAGTTTCTGGTGTCATCGCACATGCGGTGGGGTTGGCCTCATGTGCGAACTCGCACATGCAGGAGGAGGATCGCAGGTGCGGTCTGGAGGAGCTTGGCATGTGGTCGCAGGTGCGACGTGAAGGCCGTAGAAGCGGAGAGGCCTGGGAGGCTTGGGGATCGCAAAAGTGGAAGGGTCTCCGCAGAAGCGGGCTCGCAAGTGAGATCCCTAGTCCGCAGAAGTGGAAACCTTGGCCATAAGTGGAATCTGCACCTGCGATGGCTTTTTCGCAGGTGTGGCATCACAGGTGCGACTGATAGTCCGCAGGAGCGAGATCGCTGGGCAGAAAAGGGGAAATTTTGAGGGTTTGATCCCATTTTCATTTTAGGACATTGATAGCTCGGATTGAGGCGAAAAATTGTGGGATTTTCAGAGGAAGTATTTGGGTAATTATTCTTGACTCGTTTTTGGTTATATTCCACTAATCTATCGTTAATTTCATCTTCTAATTAAAGTTTTGGGTTGAGAAATTTGGGAAAAAAAGTTGGAAAGTTCTTAAACCAAATATCGGGATTTTTGATTGAGCAATAATACAGATTTGATCTCATGGTCCTCTAGATCGTTCCCTTTAATGGAACATGTGTAAGAGGTGACATGTTTGTTGGGGTCAGTCGTTCCATTTGATTTAGGAATCTCGAGCATGAGAAACTTCTTTGGGATCGGTTTAGGAGTCGCGCTCGGGGGAAAAGGCTTTTGTATAAATTGTTTGGAATCTAAGCCCTTCAATATCGGTGGTGCCCCCGGGATCTGATCAACCCTGGAGTTATATGTTTCAACTTTTTTGTCGTTTGACTCGATCCTCCTTTCTCCTGACTCTATTCGTTTTGTCAGTTCTTCGAGCATCTTAACAAATTTAGGATTAGTCCCCGATTCTTGCTCATTTAACCTTACTATAGCTGGCCCCGTTTTGTGGGTGACTTCTTGGGGTGGACTGGGCTCGAGTCTGGTCGGTGCCTGGGTTTGGCTCTACAACTGGACTATTGCTACTTGTTAAGCTTGCAACATCTCGAAAATCATACGCAAGCTGATTCCATTTTCCTCAGCGTTTTTGGCATTTCGAGTTGCAGACCGAGTTCCACCATGAATGCTATTTTCAGGGTCAGAACGTTGGTTTGCCTCGATGGCCGCATATGAATTAACGTCTATGGGTTCTTCGACCCGAACTCCAACGGGATCGACGAGTGGCCTTCCACCTCCGGGGATTAAGTTGTTGTTCTCATCTTGAAAGCCAGCTTCGTTGTCGATAGGTAGGGCCATTAATTGAGAATTCATCGTTTTCAACCTGAAATCAAAGATACTTTCGAGAGCAATTGTAAAATGGTGTGTTTTGTCACTGTTATCCTTAGCCCCACGGTGGGCGCCAAACTGTTTACCCGAAAAACGGATAGAGTTGAATTTATACGTAGTTCTAAGGATACGTGGTATAACTTGACACAAATTGGAAAGTAAGTAAAAATATATTGAGTATTAACTGTATAAAGAATGAAATACAAACCAAACTGAGTGGAAAACGGTTTATGAACAAGCAAGACGAATCAATATACAAAACCCAAAAAAGGATAATCTCTATATGAATATCAGTATGTTTTTCTCTTTGAATATCAATAATATGAAAGTGTATGAATGCCTTGATGTTGGATCCCCTTACAGAAATAATAGCCATCCCTCTTATAGTGGAGGGATCCTACTTTAAAAATACATAGTGGGAAACCTATGATAGGTTAGTTTTTCCCTAATTCCCGCCGAGATTCTCTCCCTTAGTGCGGCTGTAACGGCTCTTGTCCCTTGGCTCGATCTTGATCGGACTTGGTATTAGTTGGTTTCCAGATTTAGAGCCCGATATTGACTCGAGCTCGATATTGACTCGGGGCCCGGTATTGACTTGGGCTCGGTATTGGTCGGTCTCTGGCTCTCAAGCTCGATAACGCCACTTCGCATCATAGTTCAATTTGGATTCGAGCTCGGTATTTGATCAGTCCCAGAAATTTGAGCTCGGTAACCTAGCTTTAGATCTCATACCCGATATTATGAAGATGACCTTCGATCCATTATGTTCCAATCTTGGCTAATCATACGAAGGTCGAAATCGATTTTGACCGTATACACCTTGGTAATATCAATTTTCATAGCCATCTTACCTTTGTTACCTTGTCTCTTGCATCTCATGTAATGAATTACTTCAAAAGCAATTACTACATTATAAGTAATCAACATTCCATGCACAAAAGCTTACTGAGCTGATGAGATAATTCTTGGCAATAGAGACTTCAGCCTATTAGCAAGCAATTTAGCAATAATTTTATATTAAAATATTGCATAGATGTTCTATTTCTTAGAAAATGAAAGAGAAGGGTATTTTTCATACTTTATTTTAATAAAGGTATTATTTAATATATATTATTATCTCACATCTTATTTCGTATAAAATAATACATAAATTTCTTCATTAACCTATGCAATATTATGTATGTAGAATAAGAAAAAACTAACTAAACATAGTATATGCTATGCTGATTTTTTTTACCGAAGTTAACTCTCCTTGATATACCAACAAATAATGTATTATATTATGTTGATTTTTATACATAAATTAACTCTCTTTAAAGACCAATCAAATAGTACCTAATTGTCTTTTGAGAATTTTACATTATCAGTAGAAATGTTTTTTAATTATAAAGTATTTTTCTAAACTTTTCTTTGTTTTAGGCATTTCACTTTATTTATACTTCAATAATTGAAACAATAATGGTGATTTAACAAAAAGTAATTAGTTTTCTTTTTCAGAAATATCAAGTATTTTAAAAAGCAATTCAGTTGTCAAAATACTAATATTTGGAATCAGATAGAGGAATAAGTCACCGTTTGGCCATAGATTTTGCCAATTTTTTTCAATTTTTTTGGTAAAATCTCTTTGTTTATATATTTTATCCATATTTTAGCAGATTTTGAAAACAAATATTTCAAATCCCAAATCTAGCTCTATACCTGTTTTTGGCCCAAAATATTACCTTTGAATTTTTTAATAATTTAAAAACTTTTCCCAAATTTTTGTATCTTATAAAAAAAGTGCTCCATCGATTATGACCCAACTAATCCACCAGCTAGTTACTACTCCCTCCGTTTCAAATTAGATGAGGTACTTTACTTTTTAGTCTGTTCCAAAATAAATTACATATTTCTAAATTTTGAAATAATTCAATTTTAAACTCTCCATTTCACTCAATTTACCTTTAATGAGAAGCTTTTATAACCACACAAATGTTATGGGCTCACAAAACTTTTACTCCTTAAGCTTTTAAGATCACAAGTTTCAAAAGTCTTTTTTTTCTTTTCTTAAACTCCGTGCCGAGTCAAACTATCTCATCTAAATTGAAACGGAGGGAGTGTCATTTTTTGGACTGGTGGATCTTGTAATATTATTGTAATTTAACGAATTGTTGTAGCTAGTGATTGTGTTATTAACAATTGATATTAAAAATATCAGGTTATAGTTTTAGGATAGTGTATTATGTAGTTCATTATAAAAATGATAGATTTTGTGCCAAACTTATCTATGGTGAGGACTATGCTTTGTGATAATAATAATGAATGGCATTGATGAAGGTTATGCATATACAGGATTAGCAAGTTTGTTTGTTTGGTATTGTTCTGCATTTTTGATAGTTTTTAGAACTTATGGGTATAAGTCACGTTTCATGTTTTATCAGAAAAAAAGTTAAATATATTTTAAAAAATGATGTCCAAATAGATTTTCATCTTCAAACCATATTTCATCCAAGTAAATTTATTTTTTAAATAAATTTAGAAATCTATAGTCAAACGCTAGCTAAACAGCTAGGTAATTGCTTTTTTGGACGATAAGAATATGCTTAATGTGGTGCTGCGATATGCATTTAAAACTCAAACACCCCTTCTCAGAATGTCGTTGAATTATTTTTTCCTTATTTTTATTTCCGGCTTGTGGAGAACGTATCTACTTTGGATCTTTTTAAAAACCGTCTTTAATTGGACTAAATGGGTGAACAAAACCTCATTTTGTTTGCTACCTCATTAAATTTAAGAAACCAAAACTCCCACTTCCTTTATTTTCTTCCTTATTTTTCTTTTCTCTCATTTTCCTCTTTCGAAAAGTTCTTCATAGAACATCCTCTATCTCTCTTCCCCTCTCTTTCTTGTAATCTCATGCGGGTTATTTTTTAGAGTATTCAACTTCTTTAATAATAGTTATACAATCTTATATAATGAGAATCATAATAACAAAACTTAAAAAATATGAAGCCTCTATCACGGTATCTACATATCCTAAATTAGGCGAGTGGTCATTTCACGGGAATATAAATTATTTGGTTCACTTATGGAGGTATATTTAAATTTCTAAACCACCAATTTGAACGGGGACATTGATACTAGATTTCTCGGCTTGAATGGTACTGCAACGATGCAATCGATCATTCTATGTTCTAGCATCATGTTTCCTTATTTGAGACTTTTTGTAGGTTTGAATAGTTATTTGTGACTTGCGAATATGGGTGATTCGGGTCCCGAATGGTTCACGGGCACTTTGGAACACTTGATTTCTAATGAAGACTTAAAGTTCATAGAGTTAACTAAGGTCAACAATTTGGGCTAACGTGCTTAGAATCACCGTTTGAAACTTCTAAAAAAGTTCATACGATTATTTTGGACTTGTATATATATCCGGATAAGGACCTAAGGGGCTCAGGTGCATTTCAGCGCTCTTCCATGAAATTAGAACCTTAAGGATTCTTAAGTTGATTTGAGTTGCCGAATTGATTTATAGTGTTTCACTTTATTTTTTGAGCCTTTGGATAAGTACATATACGGTATTTGGATTAGAGGAGTCCCGGGAGCTCGGGTGTGTAACGACCCGACCGATCGTTTTGAGCATTTGCATTCCGTTCAGTTATTTGAAGTCTGGAGTAGCTTCGTATGATGTATTATAACTTGTGTGAATCGTCAGTTTTGGTTTTCAGGTGATTCGGAATTGATTTGGAAGAATGATTCTCAACTAGAAAGCTTTAAGTTAGAAGAGTTGACCAAGTTTGACTTTTTAATATTTGATCTCGAATCAAAATTTTGATGGTTTTGTTAGGTCCGGATGGTGATTTTGGAGTGGGACGTATGCCTAGATTTGCATTTGGATATTTCTAGAAGGTTTCGGTACTAATTGGCGAAAGTTGACAATTTGAAGGTTTGGAATGTTCATAAGTTTGACCAGGTGTTATTTTTATAATATCAGGTTCGCATTATGGTTTCGAAAATTGGAAGAGCTTCATTATGTCATTTGGGATTTGTGGGCAAAATTTAAATTCATTCCGAGTTGATTTATTATGGTTCGACGCGAGTTTTGAAAGTTAAATGTTCAAAGATTCTTCAAATTCGATTTGAGGTGCGATTCATGGTTTTAATGTTGTTATGCATGATTTGAGGTCTCAAGTAAGTCTGTATTATGTTATGGGACTTGTTGGTATATTCGGACGGGGTCCCGAAGGACTCGGGTGAGTTTCGGATAGGTTTGGGTTGTGTTGCGCTCGTTTTTTATGTTTCAACGTCGTTTCTTCAAGCATAAATGGTACCACAATAAGCAGATGAGCTCCAATTTCTGTTTTGATTAAAGCATTAGATCTGTATCGTAATTTACGAACCATTGCAACTGAAATCATCAAAGTTCGACATAATATGAGGAATTTATGATCATTTTACTAAGAATGGGGTTGCTAGATTTTTTTAAATTAATTACGAAATTGCCACTGAATTCGTATTTAAAAATCTGCACTATTTTCAAATATTAAAAAAATAGAGTGATTCAAAAGATTAACTTGACTGAAATTTCACGAGGAATCCATTAGAGGCATCAAAAGCGGGTTTTTGGATTGTTGGACACAGGAAACGAGGCAGAATATCTGGGCAAAATCATATAATATCGAGGGTTTGTTTATTTGGTCATATTTTGAGTTGGGAAGCTCGAATTTAGGCGATTTGTGAGGCGATTTTCACCACATGGATTGGAGTAAGTGTTCTATACTCGGTTTTGGTTATATTTTATGATTCATCTTTGTTTTTTGGCTGGCTGATGATTTCAAAGTGAAATTTGGGAATTTTGTCTAAAATTTCATAAAGTAATTTTTTTGAGCATCTATTCAGAGTCGTATTTTAGTGAAACTAGTATGGTTGGACTCGTAATTGAGTGGGTTGTCAGATTTTAAGTTTTGTCAGATTTCGAGGTGCGGGCCTCGGTTTGACTTTTTGGTTGACTTTGAGCTTTTTATTAAAGATTCGACCTTTATCGGTTGGGTTTGTTTCCTTTGGCATTATTTGATGTTCTTGAGGTGCTTTTGGCTAGTTTCAAGGCGTTCAGAGGTCGGTACGTGCGGGATGGCATTTCTAGAGTATTGTTTGGCTTGCTCGGTATTAGATTCAGCTTGTTCGAGGTAAGTAATTCTTCTAAACTTGGTGCTGAGGGTATGAAACCATGAATATACGTGTTATGTGTTAGGTGATGAGGTGACACACATGCTAGGTGACGAGCGTGTGGGCATGCACCGTGTGAATTATGAATCGGTTGATTCTGTGGTACTGTGTAGTTGCCTTATCTTGTTTCTCTCCAAGAAATTCCTATGTGTTAGAATAATTGAGTTGTGATCCATGTGAGAAATCATGTTTAGGCTATATACTAATTCTGTTGGGACCCAGTGAGGTCATTTCTGTTGTTGAGTTATTTGCTTAAATTGCAATTATATACTCAGTCATATTCATTCATTTGCATATCATATCTCAGTCTCTGTTATAAATTGTTGTCACCTCATGTTATCATTGTTTGGGCCTCTTGGCATGAGATTTGTGAGCTCGAGAGACTGGAGAGGATGATGACTGAGTGACGCCGAGGGCCCGATTGTGAGTGATATTGATGGGATCGGGATGCACGCCGTAACAAGTTTTATTGATTCATGATGAGATCGGGCTGCACGCCGCAACATGTTTTATTGATTCATGATGGGATCGGGCTACACACCGTAACAGGTATTATTGATTCATGATGGGATCAGGCTGTACGCAAAGAAGGTATTATTAATTCATGATGTGATCAGGCTGCGCGCCGCAGTAGGTTTTATTAGCGCTTGCTCAGGATCCACCCCTCCAGAGTATGACATACCAATAGTGAGCGCAGGTACCGAGTGCGAGTGTCGAGTGATTGAGTATGAGACAGTGAGGTTGAGTACTCTGAGAGTGTGAGTACATGAGTTCATCACCGTGATGCATTGCATTTGACATGCATACTTGGCATACATGCATAGAGATGCATTTCTTCATGCTACACGGTTTTGTGAAATTCATAACTTCACATGCACATTGACATGTAGGCATAGAGATGTACTTTCCTCATGCTATCTAAGAATGAAATATCTTATCTATTGTCGAAAATTTTTGGAAAAAATCACAGTTTTTCCTTATATATTCATACTTTGGTGATTTCGGTGAAAAATTTGGACTTTACTGTTATACCTGAAGAACATGCCTATTTTCCTTAACTATGAACGAGCTGAGCATCATATCTTTGAGTATTACTTGTACTGTTTTCATTATATTGTTACGAGTGGTTCTTGGCTATTGGTGTTGGACTCTGACCGTTGTCCAAGCTCGTCACTGCTTTCAACCTAAGGTTAGGTTTGTTACTTATTTAGTACATGGGGTCAGTTGTACTCATACTATACTTCTGCACCTTGCGTGCAGATTTTGGAGCTCATGTTGCTGTGTATGGTGGGAGCTAGCATTGAAGATGTATCTGCGTTCCGGTTATAGCTGCCTCGGATTCTTGGTAGCTTTAGATTTATAAATCTGTTTATGTACACTTCGAACATATGATGTATTTATTTCATACTAGCTTTGTAAACTCTAAATCGTAGAAGCTCATGATTTGTACCACCAGTCCTTGGGATTTTGTATAAAAGTTCAGTTATATTATCATTATTTCACTCAATAAATCTCATTGGTATTGGATTGTTATTAATTAGCTTACCTAGTCGGTTGGGTTAGGTGCCATCACAACTGGTTGGATTTTGGATCATGACAAGTTGGTATCATAGCACTTGCTTCATAGGTTCTACAAGTCATGAGCAAGTGTCTAGTAGAGTCTTGCGGATCGGTATGATGACGTCCATACCTATCTTCGAGAGGCCATTTAGGAGAAACTTCCCATCTTTCGTTCCTTGTCGTGAAGCATATCTCTTTGAATTTCTTCCACTCACTCGTATGCGCATGTGAGCACTTGGTATTAACTGTACATTGACGGCTTATGGATTCTATGGCTGAGGTGTGAGATGTGTTTTCTATGCTTTTGTGATGGGCCAGTCTAGAGGACTTGAGGCTAGGTTTGGACCGCAACTTAGGCTAAGTAGTTTCAGTTGTGTGAGCATGTGATTATGGACTTCTATGTCCAGTGGTGTGCTCGGTGAGTGGTTGGATGGCTATATGATCAGTAGGATACGACTGCGGGATGTGTTCAGATGGTTTGAATGTGACAGGAAGAGTTTTCTTGAGATGTGAAAAGGACTTTTGGATGCTCGATTTTTGTGGATGTATCATACAGTCTTGAGTTATGAAGGTTTTTGAGAGATTCTTTCGTGTTATTTCATTTGTGGAACGAAGTAGATTCTCATGTCTTGTTGATGAGTTTAGACTCAGGAAGATTAAGTAATTGCGTAGTAGTTGTGGTTGTGAAGGGGTATAGAGAGATTTCTTTTTAAGGCTAAGCAGGTGGGTTGTCACCCGCGGGGTAATCTACGGATGTGTGATCCTTATGATGTTGTATGGAGGCTTTCTTTTCTACCATTGGGTATAAGTATTGTGATTTGAGTTTGGATTCGTTGAGAAACTTGACCCGACCGTCACGAGGATGAATGCGAGCTTAGCAGATGATTTAAGGTAATATATGGTTTGTGTTACATGAGCTTATGAAGGATTTAGTTGCATTTCACTGTGGTATTATTACAGTAATAAAGTTTGGGCATTGTGAGTTATCGAGTGTTTTGATCTATGGCTTTGAGCCAAGTGGGAAAGTCTGCTATCGACAATTTGATTACATGGTTACATATTGTATTGGGTTCGTTCTGAGGCATACTTGTAGATCGGTTATGACTTGCAGAGGCTGGTTTTGAGGATGGCTTAAGCAAGGAAATTTTCTGGATGCATGGTGTATTACACTTTAAGTGTATATGGGAATCATGGAAAGATTGAGTTGTTGTTCGTGAAGGATGTAGTGCGCATGGAGTAGGAATTTGCTCGGTTACGTTAAGGTGAGTTTACTTCTTTGGGTATTATCGTGCTACTGGGGCACAAGTCGCTCGGCCAGTTTGGGCGGTGCAATTGAGATTTGAGCAGAGTGGATGACTCTCGAGAAGGTTCTAATGTATTCAAGATTTATATATATCAATTGAGAATTTTTCGGATTTGTATATGGCTAGAATCTGAGATTTACATTGGATAGTGTCGAGACTCATGATATTTCTATATCATTATGGATTTTACATTTCAGTATCAGGAAGGTGATGGAAATGTCTTTAGATTCACAAATGGTCTCTTCAGAGTGGGTGTCTCGGTTGTGGTACTTTTGGGGTGCTTAAGAGGGAATACAACGGCTTGTGGGACTTAGAGCGGTGTGGTTTTATGCTAGGATCTCTTGTGGTCAGCTTTGGGTAAGGATCGTGGTGTTATGGCAAGGAGAAGTGTCAACCTGAGGGTAATTCGGAAGGAACTCAGAAAATTAGACAGCTTTGTAGTATGTTGATCAGCATGGTATGGATAATGATCGATTCTTTGGGTACTTATGATGTGGTGAGTCTCTATAGGTGTTTTGTGGCAATACTCTTAGGTTTGGCGACTTGCATGTCTTGGTTGAGTTCGAGAGACTCCGTTCTGATGGCTTGGTTATGTGCAAATGGGTTTCAAAGAGTTCTCGATAGTTTCTACCACGGTTTGAAATGGATGATTTCCTACGGGCATGAGGAGCATGTTGCGTGTTGTGATTTTCTCCTAGATGTGATCAAATTGAAGGTTTCTAACTGATCGGGTATGTATTTTGCTAGTGACTCAGAGTTGATAATTATATTTTGTGCTTTTTATATGATGGCATGATAAATGCGGCGCGTCCTGTGGGATTGAGATTTGCATGTACAATGTGGCGGTTCAGTTTTGAAGGGAAGGTCATGACGTTTCAAATGACTAGATAAGTCCTATTACTACTTGGTATTGCTTGAGAAGGGTGCGCATTTCATAAGTCACACTGTGTTTTGACTTACGGATGCTTCACTGGTATTGCGATACTCGCCTGGTTGATCAATTGTTGATGTACAGATTTTTCTATGTGGCATGGAAGAATAATAGAAGTATTTCTCATGGGATGATCATGTATGAGAGATGTGACAGTCATTCAAGTGGTGGAGTTGGGATCAACTATGGTGATTCGTGTGTTCTATGGATTTGGAGACTGGGAGTACTCAGAAGCGAATTGTTTCGTAGTTGTGGACTGTGAAGATGTGGCCAAAGTTAGCTAGATGGTAGTACGTGCTATGGTTAGGTCATTGTGGACTTTTGGAGAGCCATTTATCCATTTGGAGATGGCCGGAGTTGGTTTGGTGGCCTATTGGTAGGCCCAATGAGGATATGTACGATTCTACATCGGGTCAGATATGTTGACTCAGAACTGTTAGTGTTGAGGGGTGTCATTCTGTTAGAGTTGAGCTTGTTCATGTTCTGATATGTTCTATGTGTTACTCTTCTATGCTACGAAGAGTTGTGATTTGTTAGTTATATGAACATATGATGCGGTTCTGTTTGGGCCTTGTAGCGGAATTCGAGCGAGATGGTTATTGGGGTATTGAATGGTTGATTGCGCCTTGGTTATGATCTTTCATGTTTGTGCTATATGGTGCTATACGTTCCTCCATGGTTATAGTCATGCACTTCGTGTACTTGATGCCGAATTGCGTGTGGTTGTTGATTTTGAGCAGTGTGGCTTAAGGTATTTCATAGGACCGGTGTTTGGATGGGGTCACGCGTTGCATGTTGCGGCCAAACGCACACGCAAGTATACGCGGTCGTCAAGTAATAAAGTGACTAAAAGTCGGATGTCGAACCCATGAGGACTTGTGATTAACTATTAACTGGATTAGACTATCCTAATTATCTAAACAGGGACTAAACCTAGAAGTAGTGATACTAAAGTAATTAAACTAAAAAGAAAATAACTAATGAACTTTAAACAGAGTAATAACAAATTTTTATATTATCAATGTGATGAAAACGATCCAGGGTTATGGGCTATCTAACATTCCTCTTGTATTCTTCAATTGAATTGACGTAATTCATCTAGTTCATTTGTTGATAGGGTTAATATTGCTCATAAGAATCTGTCGAGTTCTTATTCGCCTATTCAAGCTAACCAAACGCCTATATGTCTATGCAATTAGAACTAACAAGAACGCATTTATAATTCCTGTAAATCAACCAAGCAGGGCAATTAGGTATATGTCTATCCTAACTGCGAATCCATTCCCCGATGCCCAGGTTCAAGAACTTGCTCTACTCAATTCTATATGCAATCCAGAATTCTCATTTTCGAGTTCAATTCTAGATTCGTAGATAATATTTAATTGGTGATCAAGAAATCAAATAATCAAGTAAAAGATTAAATAAATAAACCAATATGATAATCAAGAAACCAAAATCAATATCCAAATAACAATAGTCATGAAAGAACCACAACCCTAGAACGTAAAGTTTAGCTCCATATAGATATGGTAGCCAAACAACAAATCATACAAAGAAACATAAAAATTACTAAGTTTGGCAGAAGAAGATGAAATTCGGCCTCCACGACGGCTCCTTGCTCTCCCTAGGTCGAATCCCCTTCAAAAAGTGTGTTGATGATCTAAAAGAGGCGTTTTTGGCTTATATATTGCGTACAAAAGTCGTGGGCCAAAGTATCCCTTTTCCTATTCCGAATCAGCTTCAGGGATTGATGCTAGGGTGGATGCTTCGCGTCTGCCTCAACTTGCACTTCTCAGCATCGGATGCCGGGGTGGATGCTAAGGTGGATGCCTTCTCCAGACTTCACTGCTAAGGGTAAACCAACTAGCCTTCTTTCCAAGGTTTGATGCGACGCATCCACCCTCTTCTCCTATAGTTGGAGCATCTTTTCTTCATATTTTTGCACTCCAAATATCCTAAATCATCACACACAACCTAATTAGTCATAAAACTAATAATTAACATATGTTGGGCATTTTTAACACCAAATAGTACCAAAAAGCAGTTAAAATATGGGTGAAGTAACATTAAAATATATAGAAATATGACCAACATCACCACCCCACACTTAAACCTTTGTTCGTCCTCGAACAAACAATCACTAAAGTAGACAAAACAAAATTAAACTCCTATCATTCAAAGCACACCACAGCTATGACCATGGTTGATTGCAACAATTAAACTCTAGCATATGCATTCAACACACACTTCCCTTTAACTTATGCCATATTTAAAAAATATTCTAAACAAAAAAATCATGCTCTTAACAATCCTAGCCTTAAAACCCGACTCAATATCACAATGCACTCATGGCTTGAACACCCCACATCATAGAGAAGTCTATAATGTAACCTATCCCCCATGAAACCATATGTCCTCACAACAAAATTAAGGAGAGTGAGTTGAATCCATACATCAAATCTCATGATCAAATATAATTTAAGGACCTCCCATATATCAAAGAAATCGCTCACTCTCACAAATCAATTAGGATTTTTTTACATGGTTGTAATGTGGACTAAGGGGCGGGTAGGATATATTTAGGAATAGTGGTTCACCCTCTTAAGCAGTTTAACACATCACCAAATAATTGAAGCGCAAATTCTTCAATTCACTTCAATTTCAAAAATTATATCACCCCCAAAAATATTCTATTTTTCTTTAAGCACTATCGTCCTTTACACTCCACTAGCAAAAACAAGATATTTATTCATTTACATTTTTTTTGTTTCTTTTTTTTTTCAACTATTTTTTTTCTCTTTTGCAATTTTCACTATGGCGTATTCATTTACAAAAATAAGTGCACTTCTTTTCCTTTCATTGGTTCCACTAAAAAGCCACCCAAATCCCCTCCATACTTCTTTTAGCGCTCATTTTACAATTAAAGTGCTTTAAGAGATAAAATAATCAAGATAATATCAATTAAGAACAAAAAACGTATAGGCTTGTAATGTGAGTGCCAAATAAAAGTCTATAGGCTCAAAAGGGTTTACTAGGGATCGATTTTATTTATGATAAGCATTAAAGCTCAAAAAGATCAAAGAAGGCCTAAAATTATTTTTCAAACCAAGCATCACCTAGAATTTCGCTTTAACTCACATACCGGACAAATTCTAGACTCAATTATAATACATGGACTACACAAAAATCTCACAACACATGGCACATGACTCACTAAGGACGGTCCCATTCTGACTCTCAAACAAATTCAAGTATTCATGGAGCTTCAAGATATTAAGCATTAAGCACAAAATGAACATAAGTCAAGTAAATGAGACGTATGCGTCACAAGACATGCTATCCAATTTAACAAGGCATCATGGATAATTTCAAGACATAGGGAAGATACTACACATGCCAAAGCCTAAATATGCTATATCAAACAAGTCAAAGACGCCTAGGTTCAACTCATCTTTCTTTCTCCATTTTATTCCCTAAATTCCTAATCTACTCTAAAAGAAAAAGCTACCCGGTTCAAACTATATCCCATGGAAAAGAACTGATGCACAAAGAAAAACCACGGGGGATTATTGTTACCTATGAAAAACTAAAAGACATATTTTGTATTTTTTTTCTATTTTGCAATTTATTTGTTTAGACTTTAATCTCTCAAGAAAATTATCTTTGAGATCCATCGTCGGGAAAAGTCCAAAAAATAAAAATTAAATTTTTTTCTTTTTTTTTGATTTTTTTTATTTTTAAATTAAGCTACTAAAACTACTACTACTATACTACAATATTAAATCTACTAACTATGCAATTAAAAATAAACAGCCAGCTAACAATAAAAAGATAAGAAACTAACAATATACTATTATAATACTATACAAAGCGCAGAGAATCTTTCACCCCACACTTAAAAGAGTGCAGTTTCCCCAATGTACAAATAAAATAAAAATAACAAGGGTGGACAAGAAACTCCCTGAAAGGCCAAAGACCGAAGAAATAACAGCTCACTGGGTACTCAGACTTCTCCCAAGGATGGTCCTTTGTGCGGGTACCTCATACTAGTTCCAACCATCTGGCTCGTTGTTTCATACTTCCGGTGACTTTTCTTCCTATGCTCATAATCCTACAAAATAAAACAACACTACAAAAATAATAATAAAAAAAAAAATAAACAAAAACAAAACAAAAATAAGATAAAGCAGTAAAGTTGGGTTGCCTCCCAACAAGCACCTAATTTAACGTCGTGGCACGACGTGGACCACTTTTTCCTCCACCTTGAACTTATGAATTATACCCCTAACATGGTATCCAGTTTGTGGCTATGCTGCTTTGGTGGGGCTACAACGATAACCAAGCTAAATAATAATTTTTTTACTCTACACTTCTTGGCCTTTAGATGAGGAATGCATTTTTGTCTTTCTGATACAATAAATTCCAGAATATAGGCACATTGTTCCTCGTTCGTTGACTCCTCCAAAAGCTTAGATGACTCACTTTTCATGTCATCATCTAAACACAATGTCGAAAAATGTATGGAATGGGGACCAATATGCCCAAACTCTAGAATTGCGTCGCTTTACATCCTCATATATACACACACTAGAGTCTTCAAGTGCAATATTATCTACTTCCTCACATGACTCGAGTGTATTTTTCTCAACATGGGCATCATCAACAAAGCTATGGTCGAATGATTGACTCTCCACTTTTAGCTATTCCATTTGGCGTATAAGATCCTTTTCAGCTTCACACAACTCATAACTATTTTGTTGGACGTTAGACGCAACAACCTTTGCACTCAATTGAACCTCCATGTCGTGAATAACAATGCCAAATTTATTGATCTCTTGTCCCAGTTTAGCTCTACCTTCTATTAAGTGTTTCATCCCATCAAAAATTTCCTCACGTTGTGCCTCATATATTTCTAATTTTTTAGCTTGTTACACTAGCCACATATGGCTCAAAATCTACACTTTTTCAAAATTCTCCTCTTGCGGGAACTCGCTCTCTTCATTCAGTTCTTCCATATTGGCCTTCATTCTTGTGATTTCTACCCTCATTCTTTTCATATATCTTTTGAGTTCATCCTGTTGCTCTTCTACGTGCCTCAAAATATCCCTAATATATGCATCACATTCCATATCATGCACTTCATTGCTCCTATCAAACTCGCAAACACTGTTAGAAAGATCATAATAAGGGCTCAGAGAAGGATAAAAAAATTAGGATAATCATCACAATTGACACCTTGACCACCACACATATTATAAATATTCCACTCAAAGGATTGAGATTGTGCGCACAACTCGCTCCCGGGAATACTCATTCCACCAGTGAGGTCCTCCACAATATGGACAGAGATCATCAAAATAAGAATAATCATCATTCCAACAATTTTCATTCCAAGATGCCATATTAAAATAAATAAACAAATACTAACTAAACTAAAAATAAAAAACTTGAATAGATAACAAAAAATGTCTAATCTAGAAATAGCTAATTCTAAGTCTCCGGCAACGGCGCCAAAAACTTATTGCGGTCAAACGCACACGCAAGTATACGCGACCTTCAAGTAATAAAGTGACTAAAAGTCGGATGTCGAACCCACGAGGACTTGTGATTAAGAGTTAACTAGATTAGACTATCCTAATTATCTAACTAAGGATTAAACCTAGGAGTAGTGATGCTAAAGTAATTAAACTAAAAAGAAAATAACTACTGAACTTTAAACAGAGGAAGAGCAGATTTTTATATTATCAATGTGATGAAAATGATCCAGGGTTATGGGCTATCTAACATTCCTATTATATTCTTCAATTGAGTTGACTAACTAATTGATCTAGCTAATTGGTTGACATGATTAATATTTCTCATAAGAATCTGTCGAGTTCTTACTCGCCTATTCAAGCTAACCTAATGCCTATATGTCTATAGAATGAGAGCTAACAAGAATGCATTTATAATTCCTATAAATCAACCAAGCAAGGCAATTAAGTATATGTCTATCCTAACTGCGAATTCGTTCCTCGATGCCCAGGTTCAAGAACCTGCTCTATGCAATTCTATATGCAATCTAGAATTTCCACTTTCGAGTTCAATTCTAGAATCGTAGATAATATTCAATTGGTGATCAAGCAATCAAATAATTAAGCGCAAGATTGAATAAATAAACTAATATGATAATCAAGAAACCAAAATCAATATCCAAATAACAATAGTCATGAAAGAATCACAACCCTAGAACGTGAAGTTTAGCTCCTCATTGACATGGTAGCCAAACAACAAATCATACAAAGAAATATAAAAATTACTAATTTTGGCGGAAGAAGATGAAATCCGGCCTCCACGGCGGCTCCTTGCTCTCCCTAGGTCGAATCCCCTTCAAAAAGTGTGTTGATGACCTAAAAGAAGCATTTTTGGCTTATATATTGCGTACAAAAGTCGTGGGCCAAAGTTTCCATTTTCGTATTCTGAATCAGCTTCAGGGATTGATGCTGGGGTGGATGCTTCGCATCTGCTTTAGCTTGCACTTCTCAACATCGGATGCTGGTGGATGCTTCACATCCACCTACTGCCCCCTCATCCTTGTTGTGCCCAGGTCCGGGTACTAAGGTGGATGCCTTCTCCCGACTTCACTGCTAAGGGTGAACCAACTAGCCTTATTTCCAAGGTTGGATGCGACGCATCAACACTCTTCTTTTATAGTTGGAGCATCTGTTTTTCTTATTTTTGCACTACAAATATCCTAAATTATCACACATAACTTAATTAGTCATAAAACCAATAATTAACACATGTTGGGCATTTTTAACACCTAATAGTACCAAAAAGAGGTTAAAACATGGGTGAAGTAATATTAAAACATATAGAAATATGCCCAGCATCATTGCAGCGGAGTTATGTTGAGATATGATCTTTTGAGTTAGATTTGTGTGTTTGTTTCTACTACGTGTGAGGGGTTCATAGCATTGCATTTGTGATGGCACTTGTTGACCTTGCGGGACGGTTCTCTCGTTTGAGTCATTTTTCATGTTTGAGTATATTTGAATTGTTGCTTAGTGGTGCACAGATTGCACGGTTGTGACTTTAGGTTGTATTGGTGTGGCATGTCAATAAAATAGTTGTGTTTTCTGAGATAACGTCATTGGGCCTAGAATGGATACTATGAGATTTGATTACGGCGTGTTGGAAGAATAATATCGAAAGTTGGCTAAGAATTTGGCTACGGTTCATGTCGGACGAGAGAGAGAGAGAGAGAGAGAGAGAGAGAGAGAGAGAGAGAGAGAGAGAGAAAGAAAGAGCTCCATGACTTGTTGATCTGATGAGTGGTTATGAGTTTCTGCATGTTTCTTTCATCATCGGCAGTGTACGAAGGTTTCGAATGATATTTTATTTGATATGAGGTTTTTTACCAGTATTGGGTTTGTTTTGAGCAACTACTGTGATCGGGAATTATTGTTACGAGTATGCGAGCTGTGTGGTATATCATGTGATTACATCTTGGGTTATGGTTATGGCTTGATATAGCTTGTTCAGACTTATACAGTGTGTAGATGCGAGATTCGGGTCTTGTGAAAAATTCTAGATGTTGGAAATTGGATTCTAAGGCTTACGGACTAAGGTTAAAGTAATGATCTTCAGTTATGTTGTTTGTTGTCATGCTTACATTGATTGGGGTGACGTGGGATCACCCCCTAGTATGTGCATGGTAAGGTTACACGTCGATTTGATGGCTTTGGAATGACTCTAGGCACGTTCGAGAACGAACATATATTTAAGTGGGGGAGAATGTAATGACCCGATGAGTCATTTTGAGAATTTGCATTCCATTCTACCATTTGAAGTCTGGAATAGCTTCGTATGATGTATTATGACTTGTGTGAATCGTCGGTTTTGGTTTTCAGGTGATTTGGAATTGATTTGGAAGAATGATTCTCAACTTGGAAGTTTTAAGTTGGAAGAGTTGACCAAGTTTGACTTTTTAGTATTTTACCTCGGATTGGAGTTTTGATGGTTCCGTTAGGTCCGGTTGGTGATTTTGGAGTAGGGAATATACCCGAATTTATATTTGGATATTTCTAGAAGGTTTCAGCACTAATTGGCGAAAGTTGGAATGAGAGTTGACTTTGATGATATCAGGTTCAGATTTTGGTTTCAGGAATTGGAAGAGCTTCATTATGTCATTTGGGACTTGTGAGAAAAATTTGAATTCATTCCGAGTTGATTTGATATGGTTCGGCGCGAGTTTTGAAAATTGAAAATCCAAAAGTTCTTCAAGTTTGATTTGAGGTGCGATTCGTGGTTTTGATATTGTTATGCATCCAGTAACTCCGTGTTATGTTATGGGACTTGTTGGTATGTTCGGATGGGGTCCCGAGGGACTCAGGTGAGTTTCAGATAGGTTTGGGTTGTATTGCACTCGTTTTTTATGTTTCGACATCGTTTCTTCAAGCATAAATGGTACCACATTAAGCAAATGAGCTCCAATTTCTTTTTTTGATTGAAGCATTAGATCCGTATCGTAATTTTGGAACCGTAAAAACTGAAATCATCAAGTTGCGACATCGTATGAGGAATTTATGATCGTTTTACTAAGAATTGGTTAATAGATTTTTCAGATTAATTACGAAATTACCATTGAATTCGTATTTAAAAATCTGCATTATTTTCAAATATTAAAACCAACATATCTCCTTCATTATATGATTAAATGGAGTGATTCAAAAGCCTAACTTGACTGAAATTTCACGAGGAATCCATTCGAGCCATCAAAAGCGAGTTTTGGATCATTTGTCACAAAAAACATGGCAGATTAGCTGGGCAGAAGCATATAATATCGAGGGTTTGTTCATTTGGTCATATTTTGAGTTGGGGAGCTCGGATTTGGGCGATTATTTATGTGATTTTCACCACATGGATTGGAGCAAGTGTTATATACTCTATTTTGGTTACGTTTCATAAATCCATCTTTGTTTTTGGCATTTGATTAATGATTTCAATGTGAAATTTGAGGGTTTTTATCTAAAATTTCATAAAGTAATTTTTTTTGAGTTTTGAACATCGATTTGGAGTCGGATTTGAGTGAAACTAGTATGGTTGGACTCGTAATTAAATGAGTTGTTAGATTTTGTATGTTTCGTCAGATTCTACGATGCGGGCCAGGGTTTGATTAAAGATTCGACCTTTATCGATTGAGTTTGTTTCCTTTGGTATTATTTTATGTTCTTGAGTTGCTATTGGATAGTTTTGAGGTGTTCAGAGGTTGGTATGTGTGGGATGGCATTTCTAGAGTCTTGCTTGGCTTGCTCGGTAATGGATTCGGCTTGTTCGTGGTAAGCAATACTTCTAAACTTGGCGCTGAGGGTATGAATCCCTCAACAGAGGTGTTATGTGTTTGGTGATGAGGTAACACACATGCTAGGTGACGGGCGTGTGGGTGTGAATCGTGTGAATCATGACTCGATTGATTTTGTGGTACTGTGTAGTTACCTAACCTTGTTTCTCTCCATGAAATTCCTATGTGTTAGAGTAATTGAGCTATGATCCATGTTAGAAATCATGTTTAGGCTATATACTGATTTTGTTGGGACCCACTGAGGTCATTTCTGCTATTGAGTTATTTTCTTAAATTGTAATTATGTACTCAGTCATATTAATTTATTTGCATATCATATCTCAGTCTCTGTTATAAATTACTGTAACCTCATGTTATCATTGTTTGGGTTGTTTGGCATGCGATTTGTGAGCCCGGGAGAATCGAGCAGATGATGACTGAGTGAGGCCGAGGACCCGATTATGAGTGATATTGATGGGATAGGGCTTGATGCTGCACCATGTTTTATTAATTCATGATGGGATCGGGTTGTATGCCTCAACGAGTTTTATTGATTAATGATGGGACCGGGCTGCACACGACAACGTGTATTATTGATTCATGATGGGATCGGGCTGCACGCCGTAGCGGGTATTATTGATTCATGATGGGATCGGGCTGCACGCTGCAGCAGGTATTATTAATTCATGATGGGATCGGGTTGCGTGCCACATCATGTTTTATTAGCACTTGGGCAGGATCCGCCCCTCCAGAGTCTGACATACCAGCAGTGAGCACATGCACCGAGTGCCGAGTGTCGAGTGCAAGTATCAAGTGATTGAGTGTGAGACAGTGAGGTTGAGTACTCTGAGAGTGTGAGTACATGAGTTTATCACTGTGATGCATTGCATTTGACATGCATACTTGACATATAAGCATAAAGATGCATTTCCTCATGCTACACGGTTTTGTGACATTCATGACTTCGCATGCACATTGACATGTAGGCATAGATATGTACTTTCCTCATGCTATATGCGAATGAAAATATCTTATCTATTGTCGAAAGTATTTGAGAAAAATCATAGTTTTTTTTCTGATATACTCACACTTTGGTGATTTCGGTGAAAGATTTGGATTTTACTGTTATACCTGAAAAGCATGCCTATTTTCCTTAACTATGAACGAGGTGAATCATATCTTTGAGTATTACTTGTACTTTTTTTTATTATATTGTTACTAGTTATTCTTCGCTGTCGGTGTTGGACTCTGACCGTTGTCCAAGGTCGTCATTACTTTCAACCTAAGGTTAGATTTATTACTTATTGAGTATATGGAGTCGGTTGTACTCATACTATATTTCTGCACCTTGCGTGCAGATTTTCGAGCTGATGTTACTGTGTATGGCGGGAGATAGTATTGAAGATGTATCCGCATTTCGGTTATAGCTGCCTCTCATTCTTGGTAGCTTTAGATTTATAAATCTGTTTATGTACATTTCGAACAGATGATGTATTTATTTCATACTAGATTTGTAAACTCTAAATCTTTGAAACTCATGATTTGTATTACCAGTCCTTGAGATTTTGTATAAAAGTTCAGTTATATTATCATTATTTTTCTCAGTAAATCTCATTGGGGTTGGATTGTTATTAATTGGCTTACTTAGCGGGTTGGGTTCGGTGCCATCACGACTAGTTAAATTTTGGGTCGTGACAGGATGAGTTTTGGAGTGTTCGGGGAAGGCCTTTAAGATAAAAGTCGGTAAAGTCAGCAATAAATTGTACCAATAACACTTCAACCATTTTCTGCAATTTTAATTATTTTTAGCAGTTGTATAAGTAACTCTATTTCATACTTAGTGTTCATTTTATTATTTTGGGAGTTAGAGAGCATGAATTGAGGTGATTCTTGAGGGAATTTTTATCTACTTTATTGGGATAAGTAATCGTAACTCGAATATATAGTTCTTACATGAATCTATCTTCGATTTTGTAGTAGAATCAAGGATTTCAAAGAGGAAAAAGGAATATTTAACCAAAGTTTAAGAAAGTAAATATTGAGATTTTGAACACCGATTTAAACTCGGATTCAGAAATAAATTACATATTTAGTCTTGGGAGATTATGAGTCATCGGAATTTGAATCTAATTTTGGATTTTTACCACGTAGCCCGATGTTAATTTTTGTTGACTTTGACATAGGTCTAGAGTTAAACTATAGGATTGATTTTTATAGTCTTATTTGTCCTTGTTAAATATTTTTGGCTAGATTGTGGATGTTTAGAGGCCATAAAGAAAGGAAAAGGCGTTCTTCGTAAATATATTTGCTAACCTTGACTTAAGGGTATTTTCCTAAGAAAATAATAGTGTTGCTACCTGCTACGTGTTTGAAATAATATATATGCAAAGTGACAAGTGTGTAGACGGATGCCAAGGTTTATCAATGATTGGGGTAGTTTATTAGGTCTTCTTATGCCTTGTTTTGCTACATGCTATTACTTGTTACATATTTTGCCAGTTCTATGACCACTTGAGCATTTTATTTATGCTAGAATAATATTATAGTCATTCTTCACATGCTAATGTAACATTATGAATTTTATGTACTTGTTTACATTGTAGAACTGCGTAGTCATATATTGTTCCTCATGTGCACCTTGTTAGCATATATATTTTATTCTTGTCACTTGTTTGAGACGGTTATGTGGGAAGTTAAGCTTTTCCGTATGTCTTCACATGTTCCTATTGATCTATCAATTTAGGCATGTCTTCGCATATTTGTTACGACCCAAATCCAACCAATGGGGTCGTGATGGCATCTAACCTTCAAGACTATGTAAGCCAAATCACATTAACAATATTAAATCATCCAAACTTGATATAATAAGACTGAATTAACATAAACAACGAAAATAGTAATAACATGAGCCAAAAATGGCAATACAAAATACAACTTCTCAAAACTAGGTAGTACAGAGTCATGATCTCTAAACTGTATAATTATGGAAGTCTCAAATACAATACTGTCTGAATTTGAAAATAAGAGTATCAACATAAAGGATGGGACTCCAAAGGACTACAACGTGTATGTAGCACTACCTTAAATCCTGGAGAATATCATATGCACTCATTTTCGAAGTACGCTGCCTCCAACATCCAGATCTGCACAAAAATATGCTGAAGTAAATTATGAGTACACCACAATCGGTATCCAGTAAGTATCAAAACTAACCTTAGTGAAGTAGTAACAAGGTTCAAGTCATGTGATATTCATTAGTCAAAAAACTTGTGCAATATATAAATAACTAGAAACAAGGATATATTTAATAGAGTACAATACCAACAAATCTCGTTAAAGCATTTGATAACAACTCAACATAAGAAAATACATTTTTGACAAATAAATCATCAAATAGGAACAGAGGCATATGATAGCATATTAAATACGGCTTGAAAACTTGCTGAAATACACAACGAAGTTTCAAGAATACGTGTTCATCATCATGAAAGCCACTCTTATACTCCACATTTCATCACAATAACAATATTCACTCTTATGCTCCACATTTCGTCACAATAACAATATCCACCCTTATGATCCATACCCCGATATAATAATAATATTCACCCTTATGCTCCATACCCCGACACCATAGCAATATCTACCCTTATACTCCATACCTCGACACAATAACAATATTCACCCTTATGCTTCATACCCCAACAACAATATCAATCGCAATCGCATGGATAAACCTCGTGCCAACACCCAATCAATCCGCCCAACATGCCCATATGTATCATAATCATAACAAATGTGATATCAAAAAGACATACACTCACAATTTTTCAACAAAGAGCACAAGGAAATTATAATAATAAAAATGCGGATGGGGCTTCAAAATATAGATCATGATTATGGCTAAACCAATTTAGCAATAATTCCATAAATGCCCATCTTGACCAATTAAGAAATTATAATCCTAAAACATGATCTCTAGCATGAAAAGGTAAACTTGCGTAGTCATACAAGAATTTCACATGTATCATAGAGAGCACACAATTAATTAACGGCATAGTAGAAGCCTAGAATCTAATCCGGTCATTTTTCAAATAAAGCATCCATATATACACTTGTTACCTCACATATACGTCACATCGCATACATTACATTTAAACAAAATAAGGTCTAAGCCTAATGGTTATTCCCTTACACAAGATTAGGCAAGATACTTACCTCAAAAGGGCCAAATCAACCCTCCGAAATTACCTTCCCTTAAACCACCTCCGACCTGCTCGAATCTAGCTAAATGAACTCAATAATATCAAATAAAACCATAGGAAATAACTCGAAATAATAAAGCGTCAATCTTTAATCAAATCCTCAAAAGTTAATACGTGCTCACACGGTTAAAACTCGAGTCAAGGGGTAGATCCCGACTACTCATAATTCCACAAGTCCAAATATATGATTAGATTCCAAAATCAAGTCCAAATCAACTCCCAAATCCCCAACTTTCACTTACTTAATTTGTAGACAAAATCACAAAATTTTCTTTTAAAAATCTAAGTTTGTGTGTATAAATCTATGGGGAATCAAGATATAAAGCCAAATCCAAGTGAAAATTGCTTACCTCCAATGTAGTAGTGAATTTTCTCTCCAAAATCACCACCTCTCTACGTCTAGGGTTCAAAATATGAGAGAATGGCTAACAATCCGAAATTATATCACCAATAAGTGTGCCCAGCGATAGCTTTCGCGAATGCGGCCATTACGTCGCGTTCGCGAAGCATAAAAATCACACTGCATCAAATGACTCTTCGCAAATATGGCCCTCAGCCTGCGACGCGATTCACAATACTCCATTGTCGTACGCGAATGCGAGACCACCTGTGCGAACGTGAAGGCCAAGACCTGGCGAACCCTCCCCCCCCCCCCAGCTGCCTCAACTTAAAGCAAACGCGGTCGCTTTTCACGAACGCAGAGACAAATTTGGCTCACCCACTGCGAACGCAACTCCAGTGTCATGAACGTGAAGAAAAAATATTCCTAGCACCAAAACACCCTCCGTGATCACAATACACCTCCGCGATCACGAAGAAAGGCCTGACACCAGCAAAAACCTGCAACTCTCAAAATGCTTCGAGTAGTCTGAAACTCATCCAAGCCATCCGGGACCCCATCAAATCACACCAACCAGTCCGTAATTAATATCTGGACCTACAAAAAACCTCCAAGCACATACGATAACATCACAATAATGAATCAAAGGCCAAAACGCCAATTGTACTTCTCTTAAGTTCAAAAACCTCCAAACTTCAACCAAGAGTCTGATTCAAGCCTAACCTATCCGAAATGAACTCAAACTTTGAGCACAAGTCTCGATGACAAAAAGAACCTATTACAACTCGCAGAACTAAAATCCGAGTCTGATTTCACCAAATTGAATCCCTAGTCAAATTTAGGAACTCTCCAAACCTTCAAATTGCCAACTTTCGGCAAATAGCGCCAAAACACCCTAGGAACCTCCAAATCCAAAACCGAACACACGCCTAAGTCCATAATCTCCATACAAACCTATTGGAATCATCAAATCACTAATCCAGGGTCGTTTATACAAAAATCAAACCTTAGTCAATTCTTGTAACTTAAGTTTCCAATTCTTGTAACCTTAGTCAATTCTTGTAACTTAAGCTTCCAATTAGGAACTAAGTGTTTACACTCCAAAACCTTTCCAGAACCAAACCAATCATCCCCGTAAGTCAAAAAACAAAAACCAAACATTATAAAGCATCAAATGGGAATGCGGGCTCAAATACACAAAATAACCAGCCGAGTCGTTACATTCTCCCCCCTTAATCAAATGTTCGTCCTCGAACAAGTTTTAAAGCATATCTGGAGTACAAAAAGGTGAGGATATCTGCTCCGCATATCATGCTCGGTCTCCCAATCGCCTCCATGACTGGATGACCTCTCTAATGGACCTTCACGATTCAATATCTTTCGATCTCATCTTCCGAACCCGCCTATCTAAAATGGTTTCTGGCTCATCCTCGTAAGCAAGATTCCCATCCAACTGCATTGTTCTGAACTCCAAGACGTGTGATTTATCTTCATGATATTTCTGAAGCATGGAAACATGGAACACCATATGAACTCCCAAAAGACTAGGAGGCAAGGCAAGTCTATAGGCAACCTCACCAACTCTCTCCAACACCTCGAAGGGACAAATAAACCTCGGGCTCAACTTCCCTTCTTCCCGAACCTCATCACGCCCTTCATAGGTGAAAATCAAAGAATAACCTTTTAACTCTCCATGAATGCCACATCATGAACTCTCCTATCAGCCCAACTCTTGTGCCTGGACTATGCTTTGGGAAGCATCTCCTGAATCAACTTCACCTTCTCTAGGGCATCACTAACCAAGTCTGTTCCCAGTAGCCTAGCCTCACCAGGCTCGAACCAACCAACCAGAGTACGACATTGCCTCCCATATAAGACCTAATACGGATCCATCTGGATACGTGATTGGTAGTTGTTGTTGTACGCAAACTCCGCTAAAGTTAGAAACTGGTCCCACTGACCTATAAAATTGATAGTGCATGCTCTCAACATATCCTCCAACATCTAAATGGTCCGCTCGGACTATCCGTCTGTCTAAGGGTAAAATACAGTACTCAACTCAACCTGCATGCCCAACTGATGCTGGACCGCCCTCTAAAAGTACGAAGTGAACTGAGTACTGCGGTCTGAGATGATAGAAACAGATACACCATACAGGCTGCAGGCGAACAATCTCCCTGATATGGATTTCTAGACAACTGCTCTGAAGAGTAGGAAGTCATGACCGGAATGAAGTGCGCCGACTTAGTCAACCTGTCACGACCCTGATTTCCCTCCGTAAGATGTCATCACGACACCTAGTCTTTAACACTAGGTAAGCCTAACACTTACTGAAATAATGGCAAAAGTTAACCAACAAATATAAATTTCAAAATAGAAATTTCTATACAAGACGAAAATCCCAAAATCGCTAGTACAAGTCATAAACTTTACTGGATTTACTAGAAAATCTCTAAATACAACTTTTCCGGAATAGAAATAAATGGTACAAAGTAAGATTTCAGAAGGTGACTCCGAGCCCTGCGAGCGCGAAAACATGTATACCTCGAGTCTCCATTGTTTAACCTCAAAATCTGATAACAATTAAATTTGTAAGTGGTTTTAAGGATACGTGGATTAAATTGACACAAGGCGATAAATTAAATTGCAATTAGAACAAAGTATGATAAAATAAATTCAAACCACACGAATTAGACAGTAGCAGCCTTGGGAGGAGGGTCCTCCTTGCACAGGATGCACTTTGATCACAGTTGAATAAGAACTTAAAGAGAAACAACAGTATATTGCTTCTGAATGATTGTTACATATCCTTTGACAAATAATCAGACCCCCTTTATATAGTAGAGGAGTCCTACTTTAGGTACAATTCTATAAAAGGTAAACAAATCTCATGATTTGCTAATTAGCCGGTATTCCGTTGATACGTGCCGAGATTCCCGCCGTGATATTCATTCCATTACGGATATTTTGGCCTTCTGTTATCCGATCTAACAATGTTTTCTCGAGGTCATTGGGTGTCAGGGTTGGTTCCGGGTCATGGACTCGATGTCCTTGAAGACGGGCATTCTGACCTCGTGTCCTAGTTCGATGGAACCCGAGGTCTATCTTCAACCGTTCACATTTCAATACTGATCTGTTACCCAATAGATGAGTCCGATTTCGACCGTATACATCCATAGCAATGACCGATCAGCTAGCTAGCGATCAACAACTCCGAGGTACCCGGATTTGCACAAATATATGCAGAAAGCATAGCATGAGTATACTACAGCGGTACCCAATAAGTATCAAGACTAACCTCGATGGAGTAGTGACGAGGAACAATCGAGACACTACTAGACATAATAACTTGTACAAGTATAAACGCGAAACTAACAGGGAACAATATCAATATAAAAGTAAGCATGTTAACAATAACAAACAATGCTTGTAAGAGGAAACTAAGAGCAACGATTAGCAATAGTGAACAAGCAAGTAAAAATGCCATGGAGTAAGTTGAATATAGTTTAAGTATGGTGGAACCAAGTAAAGAAAACAAGTAACAACTCAAAAAGAACAATCGCTTTCACACGAGATTTATTCAAGAATTTCCTCGAGGTACCAAACCTCATAATCACAAACCACGGGTCCCAAATCACGAACCCAAATCACTTGGCATCTTGTGCCCACATTACAAATTTCAATCGCATGGACAACTCACGTGCCAATACCATTAATATCTATCTCATATCAGCACGGATAACGCACGTGCCAACAATAACAATAACCTATAATTGCACAGACAGCTCACGTGCCAATAGTACAACTCTCAACAGAAGGCAAGTATATGAGAATATGTGTAAATGATCAATACACATCAGGGTTCATTTTCTCAAACCGATATGGGTGATTAATTACGTGTATGCTTGTGCAAGTGTTGTACCACAACTCGAGTCAACATGTAATAGTAGAGACAACGAATGGTACATATGAAACAACACAACAAAATGTAAAATGCGTAAATCACACAAGGTAGGCACACCACTACACAAATATTATCAATAACAATGCCCCCAAGCCATCACAAGTCATCAAAATTCATCCCCGATATAGCCCACCTTGTCTCGCCACGTGAGAAACAATAAAGTAAATGCCCTCCTTGTCTCGCCGCACGTGCATAATAATATTCCTACCTTGTCTTGCCACATGCGCAAACTCACATATATACCCCAACTTGTCACGCCAAATGTGCAAATATCAATAGTAACAAAAACATGGACAACTCACGTGCGAATACCCCGACAATCCTCTCAATGATACAACATGCGCCAAAAACGTAACAACACAATATAAGGTCTTTCATCACAAGTGCCCATATGCTACAACCTTTCCTCAAAAGTGTTTCAATACCACAACCACGCATAGCTCTCGGCTCGACATCACTGAGTATAACAACAACAACAACAACAACAATAACACGAGAGTACGACAAATAAATCAACACAAGAACTACAAAACACAAGGAAACGGAAGAACAAGATCACAATGAAAGACATAATAGGGAGTAATGGTTTCATCAAGAATAGCTCATCAAAGGGAGAGATAGCGTACAACAACAATTCCACATAAGTACAACTCGACGATAAGAGAGATAGCATAAATCAATGATTTCAAATAAGGATAAGTCAACAACGAAAGGGATAACAAAAATTCAATTAAGGTTAAGCAATTACGAAAGAAATAATAATAACTTTAATTAAGGTTAAGAAATTACGAAAAAGATAATGATAACTTCAATTAAGGTTAAGTAATTACGAGAAAGACATCAATAACTTCAATTAAGGCACATAAGAGTTTATTGGCAACAAGGTTAGAGCATGAATCAATCAACTCCAAATAAGATACGTAAGGGTGAATTTAGTAAATGGAGGATTTAACATGATAAGACAACTTCATCTTTTAAAAGACATGAGAACCTAAGTGCCTAAAACGGTCAAATTACCATAAATAAGCCTGAGTACGTACTCGTCACCTCGCGTACATGGCCTTCATATGACACAATTAGCATATATGGCTCAAATCCTAAGGGGTAGTCCCCCAACACAAAGTTAGGTAAGATACTTATCTCGATGAAGTTAAACCGATACTTTAAAATGACCTTCTCGAGTGAAACAACCTCCGGTCGACTCAATTCTACCCCGGGACCGTACCTCGGAACCCGATAAAAATTACAAAATCCAACCCGCTCTGATACGAGTCCAACCATACAAGAATTATAAAATTCTGATATCAAATCGTCCTTCAAATCCTCATTTTACACTTTTGAAAGAGTTTACAAAAATTCTCATTTTCTTTCATTCAATTCACTAATTTAATGATAAAAATAATTATAGAATCATAAAATATAATCAATTTCGGATAAAGTACATTTAACCCAATGATTTTCTTGAAAAACCCACTAAATATCACTCAAATCCGAGGCCTCTAACTCAAAATGTGATAAAAATGGCAAACCCTCGAATATAACCTTTCTGCCCAGCATTTTTCGCATTTGCGGACAAAATGACATTGCATCTGCGACTATCACTCAAAGGACCAAAGCGTGCACCTACGCAGCATCCGCCGCACCTGCGATTCCGCAGAAGTGCCTGCCCCCACCTCAGAAGCGGACGTCCAGTTCGCACTGAAACTGGAAGAAGAGATCGACTCCCCGCAGGAGCGTTTGCGCATCTCCCTCTGCAGAAGCAGAACTCACACTAGCACCTCCCCTTCGAAGAAGCAAAACGCGAAACATCCATCGCATAAGCGCGTGCGCACCTGCGGCAAATTTTGCACAGGTGCGAAGAACCA
The DNA here is from genome assembly GCF_000390325.3 of Nicotiana tomentosiformis. Lineage (NCBI taxonomy): Eukaryota > Viridiplantae > Streptophyta > Magnoliopsida > Solanales > Solanaceae > Nicotiana > Nicotiana tomentosiformis. The sequence goes on from NC_090812.1 coordinate 136,970,903, forward strand.
ACACTAGAACTGCCAACATGACCAAAATGATCTGAACCACGTCCGAAACTCACCCTAGCCACTCGGGACCCCGTCCGAACATACCAATAAGTCCTATAATGTAACATGGACCTACTCGAGGCCTCAAATCACATCAACCAACGTCGAAACTATGAATCGCACCTCGAGTCAAACTTATGAATTTTTCAAATCTTCGAACTTCCAAAACTCGTGCCGAAACATATCAATTCATCCCGGAATTAACCCAAATTTTGCACACAAGTCCCAAATGACATAACGAAGCTAATCCAACTCCAGGAATCAAAATCTGAACCCGATATCAACAAAGTCAACTCCCGATCAAACTTCTCAACCTTCAAACCTTCAACTTTTCAATTTTTGCCGAAATGCATCAAATTATGCATAAAATTAGCCTACGGACCTCCAAATACGAATCCGGACAAAAATCGCCATATGAAACTATTGGAATCGTCAAAATAGCATTTCGGAGTCGTCTACTCAAAAGTCAAACTCTGGCCAACTCTTACTGCTTAAGCTTCTAAAGTAAGAATCCTTTTTCCAAATCAATCCTGAATCATCCGAAATCCAAACTCGACCACACACGCAAGTCATAACACATAATACGAAGCTGATTGAGACCTTAAGCTGCCAAACGGGACGCTAATTCTCAAAATAACCGGTCGGGTTGTTACATCCTCTCTCTCTTAAACAAACATTCGTCCTCGAACGTGCCAAGAACACCCAAATCCACATAGGCCCGAAAACACCATCTCAACTCAAAATTATTCCTTCTACCGATCATTTCCAAAAGACCTGACTCCCACATCAATACACGATGTCAGCCTCAACCAGCTGCAACAACTCATGGCTACACCCATCAAGTACAAACACACCACATAACAATAGATGATCATAATAGTTGCCCATAATCAAATACAGCGCCAGCAAATAACTTCATCTCAGCTAAAACCTCATTCCAGACTTCCACAACACCAACAACGATGCAAGAAACACGAAGACCTTGTAACTATTCACCCTGAATCAACAAGTCACCTCTAATGCCACCTGGGCACCCACCTCGCAAGCTAAAACTCAATAAGCATAACGAAAAAATGGCTGAATATGCAAAGAGAAACACATGAGAGAACTATCAAACAAACCTGACAGGCACAATTCCCTATCAACATCATACTACAAATCAATTCCACAATAGAGAATCAAGATATATGAAATAATCACAAGGATCTCATCCTAATATAACTCTACCGCGGCACATAGCACAGTTCAAACATATCAAACCACATAAAAATGCAAGGACCCCATCCTCGGCTCTGAATCACAAGTAGAATACACATCATAACAACTAAAACCTTCCACTAATTCAATTTTGCTAATAAAATCACAACACATACTGAACTCCCACACTGGTAGAGCATCTAAATCATGAATCGCAAGCAACCAAATAGAAATCAAGTCAAAACCTACCGTAATGGGTACCTAAAGTCACTTCTAGTCTCATAGCTCTCAATAATGAATAAAATGAAATGATAGACACGGCCTACAACTATAGAATCTCCTAACAGGGGTAAACATATAAGCAGAGTACAAAAATCACAAAACTCATCCATATGTCAAGCAATATAAGATGGTTCACTCCGATAAGCAGAACCAAGTCAAAATAAGAATGAAGCTCCTCTATAATAGTCGAAACCATACCTGTAATAACACCATCTGCTACAGCGGCCTCAGCCCTACCGTGGAAGCATATCAACGGGTCGGGCCTTACCCTCTTGGGCGCTCTCTACCTACCTGAATACCCTTTTGTGACACATCTGTCTAAAGTCTGGGACAATCTCTCACCATATGGCTGGTATCTCCACGCTCAAAGAAACCTCTCCATTGATGTGGCTGTGGAAGCTGTCCGGTACGGGTACTGTAAGACCCATAGGTATCTGAAACACTGTACGAAGCCTGAAGAGCAAACTGAACTGGCTGACCCACAAAACCTCTACCATGTCGTATCTGCCTCCAAAATAGGGACCAAGTAGATCCTCCCGGTCTGTGAGGCCTCTTAGCTTACTGGTCTCTCTCTCTTGACCTTGCATGTCCTCTCTCTCCTTGTCCCGCATGCCCTCTAATCGGCGAGCGATCTCTACCACCTGCTGAAATGGAACATCCGTCTCCAACTCCCGAGCCATGCTAAACCGGATATCATGACTGAGCCCCTCAATGAATCTGCCGCTCTCAAACTGTAGAAACCAAAGCAGGTGCATGTCTGGACAGATCATTGAATCTAAAGGCATACTCTGACACTGACATAATGCCCTGGCGCAGCTGCTCAAACACCGCGCGCCATGCATCCTGAAGGGTCTGGGGAACAAACTCTCTCAAGAACATCTCCGAAAATCGAGTCCATGAAAGTGAAGCTGCCTCGACCAGGCTGCCCAACTCGTACGCTCGCCACCACCGATATGCCGCTTCCTTAAGCTGAAACGTAGTAAAAGCAACCCCACTCATCTCCACAATACCCATAGTGCAGAGAATACGGTTGCACTCCTCTAGAAAACCATGGGAATCCTCTAAAGACAAACCACTGAAAGTAGGAGGGTGATACTTCTTGAACCTTGCAAGTCCAAATTGTTCCTCCTCAGATGCTATTGCCCTAACCACGACCTGAACTGGAACAACGTACTATGCTGTCATGAACCCTGGAACCTGTCCAATGTGGACTCACTGCTCTGGAGTTCGGGCGGCGGGAGTCTGAGCTCCTCCCCTGGCCTGTGAAGTAGCTGGTGCAATCGAAATCAACCCCGCCTGAGCCAATATGCCAAACATTCTCAGGAACTGTGCTAAAGTGTCCTAAAGTCCCAGGGTAGCAACAAGCACTTCCGGTGCCCGTTCCTTAATCGCAGCTACTGGCGGCTCCTCTACTGCTGCTCTGATAGGTGCTCTAACTGTGGTGCATGCTCCTCCTCGACCTCTACCTCTGCTTGTGCCCCGGCCCCTAGAAACACCGGCTCTGGGGGCATCGTCATCAGTAACAGTAGCTCGTGTCCTCACCATCTGGGAGAGAATAGAATGACAAAGGCTCAAACTCGATATCAATAAACTCGCACGATAGGAATGAAAGAAGTGAAGTCTTCCTAATAGTTTCGTAGCCTCTTGAAGATAAGTACAGACGTCTCCATACCGATCCGCAAGTCTCTACTAAACTCGCTTATGACTCATAGCACCTATGAACCTAGAGCTCGGATACCAAATTGTCACGACCCCGATTTTCCTCCATAAGATATCATGACGGCACCTTGTCTTTAGGACTAGGTAAGCCTAACACCTACTGAAATAATGATAAAATTTAACGAACAACTATAAATTTCGAAATGGAAATTTCTATACAAGCCAAAAATCCCAAAACCGGTAGTACAAGTCATAAGCTTTACTGAATTTACTAGAAAATCTCTAAATACAACTGTTCAAGAATAGAAATAAACCCTACAAAGTAAGATTTCAGAAGGTGACACTAAGTCCTCCTGCAAATGCAACAACAGGTATACCTTGAATCTCCACAACAATGCCCGATCAGCTAGCGAATGATCAACAACTCCGAGGTACCTGGATATGCACAAAAATATGCAGAAAGCGTTGCATGAGTACACCACAGTGGTACCCAGTAAGTATCAAGACTAACCTCGGTGGAGTAGTGACGAGGAATAGTCGAGACACTTACTAGACATAATAACTTGTACAAGTATAACCATGAAACTAACAGGGAACAATATCAATATAAAACTAAGCATGATAACAATAACAAATAATGCTTATAAGAGGAAACTAAGAGAAACAATTAGCAACAGGGAACAAACAAGTAATAATGTCGTGGAGTAAGCCGAATACAGTTTAAGTCCGGTGGAACCAAGTAAAGAAAACAAGCAACAACTCAATAAGAATAACCGCTTTCACAAGAGATTTATTCAAGAATTTCCCCGAGGTACCAAACCTCATAATTACAAATCACGGGTCCCAAATCAAGAACCCATATCACTTGGCATCTTGTGCCCACATTATAAATTTCAACCACACAGACAACTCACGTGCCAATACCATTTATACCGCATATCTACACGGACAACTCACGTGCCAGCAATAACAATAACCTATAACTACACAGACATCTCACGTGCCAATAGTACAACTCTCACACAGAAGGCAAGTATGCGGGAATATGTGTAAATGATCAATAGACATCAGGGTTCATCTTCTCAAACCGATATGGGTGTTTAATTATGTGTATGCTTGTGCAAGAGTTGTACCACAACTCGAATCAACATGTAAGAGTAGAGACAACGAATGGCACATAGGACACAACCCAAAACAATGTAACATGCATAACCCACACAAGGAAGGCACACCACTACACAAATATTATCAATAACAATGCCTTCAAGCAATCACAAGTTGTCACGACCCAACTAGAGGGTCATGACTAGCACCCGGGCCATACTTGCCGAGCACCAACGTATATTTTATCTAACCTTCCTTATTATCTTTAAGGGCCGACAAGATCAATATAAATAGTAGACATGGATCATGAACATCCAACAATGAAATATAATGTCATGAACATACATAACATGGGACGATAAGACTGTCAAGAAACTATATATAAGGTACGAGCTACCATGCTGCCATGAAAGACTATACAACAAAAATCAGCCGACAAGGCATTCTAAACCATACATGAGTCGACACCTGTCTATGAGCCTCTAAAGGAACATAAGTGCTACAACATTGCCAGAACAGGGCCCGACATACCCATAATGTCTATAACAAAAATGCATACCAAGACCACGGCAAATCCGGAGAAGGGATCTCGCCAATAACTGCTGGACTGGACAGCCTACTGTGGCGGGGGAGCTGCGTCTACCCGTCTATCAGGTCCTGCAGCACGACATGCAGCGTCCACAAATAAAAAGGACGTCAGTACGAATAAAGTACTGAGTATGTAAGGCAGGAAAGCATAAGTAAGAACAATAATGTAAACAGTGATAGGGAATATACAACCTGTGACATCTGGGTACCTCTGAAGGCTACTGACATGAAATACATGATACATACATATATATATACATAAAATATATATATATATATATACATAAACTTTTAAAACATACGCTTTTGTGGGCATCATCATCATCATATCGTACCCGGCCGTAATAGGCTCAGTAAAACGTACCCGGCCATCATAGGGCTCGGTAGAATCGTACCCGGTCATGTGGAGCTCGGTAAAACCCAACTGATCAGTGGTTGCACAATAGGTGCCATACCCAGCCGACTATAGCGCAGCTCGGTAGAGTAAAATAGATACATATATATGATGCATGCTGGACTTATTGGAATCACATTTTGAACCTTTCGGAGTGACGTAAGGTCGGTATCCTTCGTTCACGTTATTAGGATTAACTCTTCATCAAGAATCTTATAAGAATCAGGAACTACCAACAACATTGGTAATATAAGAATAAGAGAAGTAACATCAATATCAATCGTTTCATAAGAAGGGCAGTAATGTAAGTACTGCTAGCTTCTAAGAGTAGAGTATCTTTGGGAGCTCGTTCATTACATTATGTACAATCGGAGTCGTGCAAAAGAATGAAGGGGATAGCCTCACATACCTTGTATATACTGCCCAACCTCAAGCTATGCAAATGTCACGACTCCTTAGTCTACAATAAGAGAAATGACACTATCATTATCGTTTAAGCGTCGTAACTATTATGTATCGACCGCAACCTATTTTACGATGAAACGGACAGCACCTCCCCTATTTATATGACTTCCCACAAGTCAATAAAATCACCAAACAGCCCAAACAACATCATTAATAATCATATTGAGCCTCCAAAATAGTCCACCAACTAACAACATTACTACCAAGCCTTTCGATATATATTTCACAAGTTCTAGCATCAACGACTTAGCCACAACTCGGATAATATTAAATATATATAGAGTAAGAGGTTCCTTACCTTTAAACAGAAAGAACAACTCCAATTTGACCTTAATTTTCCACGAAATATCCCTTCAATTCTGCCACAAGAACAAGGAAGCGAAACTAGCAATTAATTCGGGTTTTTCGGCACTAGAATTACTTTAGAAGACTTGAAATCACCTAGGGTTGATATTATAAACTTGAAGGTGTATTTACAGAACATAAAACACTTAAAACAACCTCCCACATGAGCTTGAACAACACAAAAATCAGCAACAACAAGAAGAACAAGAAACTTACTAGCGCCACGAGATTCCTGACATTTGATTTGTGTTGTTTGCCCTTTGTTTGGGTCTTGGATCATGAGAGAACCTTGAGAGACTGTTTTTAGAGTTATAAGGTCTGAATATACTGAAAAATAATGACTTAAAACGGGGTTGAGGTATCTTATATATGTCCATATGTCTTAAACCGCCTTTGTGGGCCCCATAGAGAGCAGCTTGGCGCACTCTCGCAAAAATGCGAATATCTCTCTATTCCGAGATCGTATCAATGAACGGTTTAATGCGTTGGAAACTAGATTCATGGATCTTCAATTTGATAGTTAGATCATCCTATAATTCCAAGTACATTAGGAGAAAAATGCAGTAACATTTGACCTAAAGTTTAAGTAAAATTATAAACCTAAGTTACGACAACTTTTATCGACTTTTGTTTCATAACTCGCTTGACTTCAAGACTTATGATGCGGATATTATATGATTCAAATACATTAAAACAAGACATCTTGGGACAATTAATCACCTCTAGTGTTACCCAAAAATACGGGTTACAACATCCTTGATTCGTTTACCTTCAAATACTTGTTAACCACTCTTATACACCCTTGTATCGTTTAAGACCAATAGGATTAACTTCTTATCATCTCAAAGATAATCTCTTCTTGGATTTACGTCGACTAACTTACGGCGTGATCTATGGTATGCGAATTTGGGTTGTAACACCCTCTCCCCCTTAGGAACATTCGTCCTCGAATGTAAGGGTTTATGGGGTGTCTAACTCATTGTGGATTCCGACGGAGATTTCCGGCTGAGTTTCCCCTATAAAATGGACACTAGCCAAACTTGCAAGCAGTTAAACCTAACCTATGGCCTTACAAGACTATACAAAGCATTATGGATATGTACATTATCTGCATATTACCATTTTGTATTAAAAAAAAGAGTATTCACAAGCTATTGCTTACCTCATAGAGCCGTTTCACCTTATAATGCGTCCTTCTTTCCCCCGGCATCCTCGTTATCTTCACTCTGGAATAGGTAAGGGTATTTAGACTTCATCTCCTCTTCTGCTTCCCATGTCATTTCTTCTATATTCTTGTTCCTCTATAATACTTTCACGGAAGCTACATCCTTTGTTCTCAGCTTGTGGACTTATCGATCTAATATAGCCACTGGCACTTCATCATATGATAGATCCTTTGTAACTTGTACATCTTTAATAGGGATGACCCGAGAAGGGTCTCCAATACATTTCCTCAACATAGATACATGGAATACCGGGTGGACAAATTCCAATTCAGATGGCAATTCTAACTTGTAAGCAACCTGTCCAATTCGTCGAAGAATTTTGTACGGCCCAATATACCGCGGACTCAACTTACCCTTCTTCCCAAAACGCGTAACACCCTTCATCGGCGAGATCTTCAGGAAAACCCAATCACCAACCTCAAATTCCAGATCACGACGTCGGACGTCGGAATAAGACTTTTGCCTGCTTTGTGCCGTCCTCAGTCGCTCTTGTATCACTTTCACCTTCTCAATGGCTTGGTGAATCAAATCTGGCCCATATAATTCTGTCTCACCGACTTCGAACCATCCAACTGGTGATCTACATCTCCTCCCGTACAGTGCCTCATACGGGGCCATTTTAATACTGGAATGGTAGCTATTATTGTAGGCAAATTCTATAAGTGCCAGATGGTCATCCCAATTCCCCTTGAAATCTAGAACACATGCTCGTAGCATATCTTCAAGCGTCTGGATGGTACGTTCAGCCTGTCCGTCAGTCTGCGGATGGAATGCAGTGCTGAGATTTACTTGTGTGCCTAAACCCTTCTGAAAAGACCTCCAAAAGTTAGCCGTAAATTGAGCTCCTCGGTCTGATATAATAGATACCGGCACACCATGAAGCCTAACAATCTCCTTGATATACAACTTCGCATAATCTTCAGCCGTGTAAGTTGTCTTAACTGGCAGAAAATGGGCAGATTTTGTAAGTCGATCAACTATCACCCAGATGGAGTCAAACTTATGATAAGAGCGAGGTAATCCAATAATGAAGTCCATATTAATCACCTCCCATTTCCAGGTCGGAATCTCTATATTCTGAATCAATCCACTAGGTTTCTGATGCTCGATCTTTACTTGTTGACAATTAGGACACTGGGCTACAAATTCTGCAATAGACTTCTTCATGTTATCCCACCAATACTGCTCCTTAACGTCATGATACATCTTTGTCGAGCCAGGATGGATAGAATATCGGGACTGGTGAATCTCAATCATAATCTTCTCTCGCAACCCTGCCACACTAGGTACACATAATCGGCCCTGGTATCTCAGTGTCCCATCTCCTCCGATCTTGAAAGCTGTAATCTTACACTGCTGAATTCCCTCTCTCAATCTTACTAAGGTAGGATCTTCATATTGCCGTGCTTTTACCTCGGCTACCAAAGATGATTCTGCTGTATTCTGTACAGTAACACCTCCGTCATCAGAGTCCAACAATCTGATTCTCATATTGGCCAGCTGGTGAAGCTCTTTGGTCAACCCTTGTCTACCTGCCTCAATATGTATTAAGCTTCCCATTGACTTACGGCTGAGAGCGTCTGCCACAACATTAGCTTTACCGGGATGGTACAATATCTCGACATCGTAGTCTTTCAGTAATTCAAGCCACCTACGCTGCCTCAAATTCAACTCCTTCTGCTTGAAGATGTATTGTAAACTCTTGTGATCTGTGTAGATGTCAACATGGACGCCGTATAAGTAGTGCCGCCATATCTTCAAAGCATATATTACTGCAGCCAATTCCAAATCATGACTCGGGTAATTCTTTTCATGCTTCTTCAATTGTCTTGATGCATAAGCAATCACCTTCCCATGTTGCATCAATATGCACCCCAAACCTATACCTGAGGCATCACAATATACCACATAACCTTCTGTTCCTTCTGGGAGAGTGAGCACTGGCGCGGATGTCAATCGATTCTTTAGCTCCTGAAAACTATGTTCACAAGCATCAAACCACTGGAACTTTGTAGCTTTCTGTGTTAACTTAGTCAATGGTGCTGATATAGAGGAAAACCCTTCTACAAACCGCCTATAATATCCTGCTAGCCCCAGGAAGCTGCGGACTTCTGACGGTGTTGTAGGTCTCGGCCAATTCTTCACTGCATCTATCTTCTGATGTCGACACTAATACCCTCATCAGATATCACATGGCCAAGGAATGCTACTGAGTTCAGCCAGAATTCACATTTAGATAGCTTAGCATATAACTTATGATCCTGAAGGGTCTGTAATACTATCCGCAAGTGGCCCGCATGTTCCGCCTCCGAAACGAGAATACACCAGAATGTCATCAATGAATACGATCACGAACACATCAAGATAGGGCCTGAATACACTATTCATGAGATCCATAAAAGCTGCTGGGGCATTTGTTAGCCCGAACGACATCACCAAGAACTCAAAATGCCCATATCTTGTCCGGAAGGCCGTCTTTGGAATATCCTTCTCCTTAACCCTCACCTGATGATACCCTGAACGCAAGTCAATCTTGGAGAAATACTTGGCACCTTGGAGTTGGTCAAACAGGTCATCAATTCTTGGAAGTGGATACTTGTTCTTTATTGTAAACTTATTCAACTGTCGATAATCGATACACATCCTTAACGACCCATCTTTCTTCCACACGAACAAGACTGGCGCACCCCAAGGTGAAGTGCTAGGCCTAATGAAACCCTTATCCAGCAAGTCCTTCAACTGTGCCTTCAACTCTCGCAACTCTGCCGGGGCCATCCTGTATGGAGGGATAGAGATCGGTTGAGTGTCAGGCAATGCATCAATGCTAAACTCAATCTCCCTTTCAGGAGGAAGGCCTGGGAGTTCATCTGGGAAAACATCTGGAAATTCATTGACCACGGGGATTAATTGTAGAGTAGGCGGCTTCGCCTCCGCATCCCTAACGCGAACAAGATGATAAATGTAACCTTTTGAGATCATCTTCCTTGCCTTAAGATAGGAAATAAACCTACCTTTCGGCGTAGCAATGTTCCCCTTCCATTCAATGGCGGGTTCACAAGGAAACTGAAACCTAACCATCTTCGTACGATAGTCAACATTTGCATAGCATGAGGCCAACCAGTCCATTCTCATTATCACATCGAAATCAACTATTTCTAACTCAAATAAATTTGCTGAGGTTTGACGACTACAAATCATCACAGTGCAACCTTTATATACCCTTCTAGCAATCACAGAATCTCCTATCGGAGTGGATACCGCAAGTGGTTTACTTATCAATTCAGGTTCAATGCCAAACTTATTAGCCACAAAGGGTGTAACATATGATAAGGTAGATCCTGGATCAATTAGCGCATATACATCATAAGAAAACACAGACAATATACCTGTAACAACATCCGGAGATGACTCGAGATCTTGTCGACCTATTAGAGCATAGGTTCGATTTTGAGCACCACTCGAACTCGGCACTGAACCTCTACCTCTACCACGACCTGTCGACTGTTGAAAACCTTGTGCTGGAGGTCGAACTGATGAGGAAGAACCAGACACAGATCCAGTCGGTTGAGCCATACCACCACCTCCTCTGTTAGGACAATCCCGCATCATATGGCCACGCTGTCCGCAAGAATAGCACGCATCGGAACCTCGACGGCACAGTCCAAAGTGGGCCTTGCCGCACTGATCACAACGAGGTGTTGGGGGTCTCGTCTGACTAGTATCTCTATGAAATTGTGAGCCTGATGCCCTCGAACTCTGACCTGAACCAGAATAGGTAAATCGATCATACCGAGGCCTCTGAAACTGTGGAGGAGCACTAGCTACAGGTGGCGCCGAACTCCTCGAAGATTGGGGCCTGATACTACCTCTGAACTCATCAGAATACCCTGCAAATCTTGCCCTCTTATGCTGGCCCCTATCCTGCTCCCTATCTGCCCTTTGCTGGCGCTTACGATCCTCTAGGGTCTGGGCATAAGCCTGAATACGGGAAATATCCATGCCCTCTACCAAGGAGGCTGTTGTGCACTCATTTATCAGATGTGGTCCCAACCCGTTCACGAACAGATGCACCCTATCACTCATCTCTGACACCATATGGGGAGCATACCTTGCTAAAGAATTAAACTGCATACTATACTCTCGTACACTCATATTACCCTGTCGAAGGTTCAAGAACTTATCAGCTCTAGCTCGTCGTATCTCAACTGGCAAGTAGTGACGAAGAAAGGCCTCAGAAAATTCCTTCCACACGGCTGGAGGAGTGTTCGGACCCCTAGATCTCTCCCAACTATCATACCAGAAAATCGCTAAATCCCGTAACCGATAAGAAGCCAACTCTACTGCCTCCGTATCACTAGCATGCATAACCCGCAATGTATGATGAACCTGATCAATATATGTTTGTGGGTCCTCCTTGGGGTCTGATCTGGTAAACACTGGAGGGTCTAGATTAATAAAATCACGAACTCTCACACTAACCGATTTATCAGCAGCACCGGTATTCTGCTTCTAAGCCTGAGCAGCTACCAAGCTAGTCAACAATTGCACCGCACTGCGCATATTGTGGTCTGTAGTGCCAGACGGAGGAACTGGATGTACTGGGTGCCTCCTAATATCCTCTGGAGGAGACGGAGAGGTATGAGACGGCATCTCACTCTGAGCCTCACTTTGGCCTGCTCTGGCTGGAGGCACCTGAATGTTACCCTCTCCCACAGCTGTATCAAGCCGTTTACTAATCGCTTGCTTCCTAGTCGAAGGCATCGCTGAAAGAAAACAAGGTGAATATTAGATATGAACACTTACTACTCAACTCTACGCACGATCTAGATTCAGGAAGAAGGTAACAACCCTAGATGTCACGTAGCCTCCTGATTATAAATGTGGCGCGCTACACATCCATAATCAAAACTCTACTAGACACGGCTCATAGACAACCCCTAGGACAGACTTGCTCTGATACCAAGTTTGTCATGACCCAACTGGAGGGTCATGACTAGCACCCGGGCCATACTTGCCGAGCACCAACGTACATTTTATCTAACCTTCCTTATTATCTTTAAGGGCCGACAAGATCAATATAAATAGTAGACATGGATCATGAACATCCAACAATGAAATATAATGTCCTGAACATACATAACATGGGACGACAAGACTGTCAAGAAACTATATATAAGGTACGAGCTACCATGCTGTCATGAAAGACTATACAACAAAAATCAGCCGACAAGGCATTCTAAACCATACATGAGTCGACACCTGGCCTCTAAAGGAACATAAGTGCTACAACATTGCCGGAACAGGGCCCGACATACCCATAATGTCTATAACAAAAATGCATACCAAGACCACGGCAAATCCGGAGAAGGGATCTCGCCAATAACCGCTGAACTGGACAGCCTACTGTGGTGGGAGAGCTGCGTCTACCCATCTATCAGGTCCTGCAGCACGACATGCAGCGTCCACAAATAAAAAGGACGTCAGTACGAATAAAGTACTGAGTATGTAAGGCAGGAAAGCATAAGTAAGAACAATAATGTAAACAGTGATAGGGAATATACAACCTGTGACATCTGGGTACCTCTGAGGGCTACTGACATGAAATACATGATACATACATATATATATATATATACATAAACTTTTAAAACATACGCCTTTGTGGGCATCATCATCATCATATCGTACCCGGCCGTAATAGGCTCAGTAAAACGTACCCGGCCATCATAGGGCTCGGTAGAATCGTACCCGGCCACATGGAGCTCGGTAAAACCCAACTGATTAGTGGTTGCACAATAGGTGCCATACCCGGCTGACTATAGCGCGGCTCGGTAGAGTAAAATAGATACATATATATGATGCATGCTGGACTCATTGGAATCACATTTTGAACCTTTCGGAGTGACGTAAGGTCGGTATCCTTCGTACACGTTATTAGGATTAACTCTTCATCAAGAATCTTATAAGAATCAGGAACTACCAACAACATTGATAATATAAGAATAAGAGAAGTAACATCAATATCAATCGTTTCATAAGAAGGGCAGCAATGTAAGTACTGCTAGCTTCTAAGAGTAGAGTATCTTTGGGAGCTCGTTCATTACATTATGTACAATCGGAGTCGTGCAAAAGAATGAAGGGGATAGCCTCACATACCTTGTATATACTGCCCAACCTCAAGCTATGCAAATGTCATAACTCCTTAGTCTACAATAAGAGAAATGACACTATCATTATCGTTTAAGCGTCGTAACTATTATGTATCGACCGCAACCTATTTTACGATGAAACGGACAGCACCTTCCCTATTTATATGACTTCCCACAAGTCAATAAAATCACCAAACAGCCCAAACAACATCATTAATAATCATATTGAGCCTCCAAAATAGTCCACCAACTAACAACATTACTACCAAGCCTTTCGATATATATTTCACAAGTTCTAGCATCAACGACTTAGCCACAACTCGGATAATATTAAATATATATAGAGTAAGAGGTTCCTTACCTTTAAACAGAAAGAACAACTCCAATTTGACCTTAATTTTCCACGAAATATCCCTTCAATTCTGCCACAAGAACAAGGAAGCGAAACTAGCAATTAATTCGGGTTTTTCGGCACTAGAATTACTTTAGAAGACTTGAAATCACCTAGGGTTGATATTATAAACTTGAAGGTGTATTTACAGAACATAAAACACTTAAAACAACCTCCCACATGAGCTTGAACAACACAAAAATCAGCAACAACAAGAAGAACAAGAAACTTACTAGCGCCACGAGATTCCTGATATTTGATTTGTGTTGTTTTCCCTTTGTTTGGATCTTGGATCATGAGAGAACCTTGAGAGACTGTTTTTAGGGTTATAAGGTCTGAATATACTGAAAAATAATGACTTAAAACGGGGTTGAGGTATCTTATATATGTCCATATGTCTTAAACCGCCTTTGTGGGCCCCATAGAGAGCAGCTTGGCGCACTCTCGCGAAAATGCGAATATCTCTCTATTCCGAGATCGTATCGATGAACGGTTTAATGCGTTGGAAACTAGATGCATGGATCTTCAATTTGATAGGTAGATCATCCCATAATTCTAATTACATTAGGAGAAAAATGCAGTAACATTTGACCTAAAGTTTAAGTAAAATTATAAACCTAAGTTACGAACACTTTTATCGACTTTTGTTTCATAACTCACTTGACTTCAAGACTTATGATGCGGATATTATACGATTCAAATACATTAAAACAAGACCTCTTGGGACAATTAATCACCTCTAGTGTTACCCGAAAATACAGGTTACAACATCCTTGATTCGTTTAACTTCAAATACTTGTTAACCACTCTTATACACCCTTGTATTGTTTAAGACCAATAGGATTAACTTCTTATCATCTCAAAGATAATCTCTTCTTGGATTTACGTCGACTAACTTATGGCGTGATCTATGGTATGCGAATTTGGGTTGTAACACAAGTCATCATAATTCATCCCCGACATAGCCCACCTTTGTCTCGCCACGTATACAATAATAAAGTAAATGCCTGCCTTGTCTCGCCACATGTGCAAACCTACATATATAGCCCACCTTGTTATGCCGTATGTGCAAATATCATTAGTAACAAAATCACGGACAACTCACGGGCGAACACCCCTACAATCCTCTCAACAATTCCACGTGTGGCAAAAACATAACAACACAATATAAGGTCTCTCACCACTAGTTCCCATATGCCATAACTTTTCCTCAAAATAGTTTCAATACCACAACCATGCATAGCCCTCGACTCGACATCACTGAGTAAAACAACAATAACAATAACACAAGAGTACGATAAGTAAATCAACACAAGAACTACAGAACAAAAGGAAACGGAAGAACGAGATCACAATGAAAGACACAATAGGGAGTAATGGTTTCATCAAGAATAGCTCAACAAGGGGAGAGATACGTACAACAACAATTCCACATAAGTACAACTCGACGATAAGAGAGATAGCATAAATCAATGATTTCAAATAAAGATAAGTCAACAATGAAAGGGATAACAAAACTTTAATTAAGGTTAAGCAATTACGGAAAAGATAATAATAACTTCAATTAAGGTTAAGCAATTACGAGAAAGACATCAATAACTTCAGTTAAGGCACATAAGAGTTTATTGGAAATAAAGGTAGAGCATGAATCAATCAACTCCAAATAAGACATGTAAGGGTGAATTTAGTAAATGGACGATTTAACATGATAAGACAACATTATTTTTTAAAGGACATGAGAACCTAAGAGCGTAAAACGGTCAAATTCCCACAATAAGCCCGAGTACGTACTCGTCACCTCGCGTACACGGACTTCACATGACACAATTAGCACAAATGACAAATCCTAAGGGGTAGTTCCCCTGCACAAAGTTAGGCAAGATCTTACCTCGACAAAGCCAAACCGATACTCTAAAATGACCTTCTCGAGTAAAACAACTTCCGGACGGCTCAAATCTATCCAAAATCATTCCATAACATAAATAAAACTCATAGGAAATAATTTGGAATAAAAAACTTCGGTTTTAATTAAACTTAAAAAGTCAACCCAAAAGTTAACCCCGAGCTCGCACTTCGGAGCTCGATAAAAATTATAAAATCCGAAAACCCACTCCGATATGAGCCCAACCATACAAGAATTATCAAATTTCAATAATAAATTATCCTTCAAATCCTCATTTTTACAGTTTCGAAAGAGTTTACAAAAATTTCCATTTTCTTTCTCAATTCACTAATTGAATGATAAAAATAACTATGGCATCATAAAATATAATCAATTTCGGATAAAGAATACTTACCCCAATGATTTTCATGAAAAACCCATGAAATATGGCTCAAATTCGAGGCCTCAAACTCAAAATATGATAAAAATGGCAAACCTTTGAATATAACCTTTTTGCCCAGCATTTTTCGCATTTGCGGACAAAATGTCGCACCAGTAGCCTCGCATTTGCGAGCCAAAACTTTGTATATGCGACTATCACTCAAAGGACCAAAGACCGCACATGTGGAGCATCTGCCGCACCTGCGACTCCGCAGAAGCGCCTTCCCCCACCGCAGAAGCGGACGCCTAGTTCGCACTCAAACTCGCATAAGCGATCAACTCCCCGCAAGTTCGCTTGCGCATCTCCCTCCGTAGAAGAGGATCTTGCCATAGCACCTCCCCTTCGCAAAAGCGAAATATCCATCGTATAAGTGCATCCTCACTTGCGGCCAATTTTGCGCAGGTGCGAAGAACCAGCAACAGAACTGCCAACATGACCAAAATGATCCAAACCACGTTCGAAACTCACCCGTGCCACTCGGGACCCCGTTCGAATATACCAATATGTCCCATTACGTAAGATGGACCTACTCGAGGCCTCAAATCTCATCAACCAACGTCGAAACTACGAATCGCACCTCTAATCGAACTTATGAATTTTTCAAATCTTCTAACTTCTAAAACTCATGCTGAAACATATCAATTCAACCCGGAATGAACCTAAATTTTGCACACAAGTCCCAAATGACATAACAAAGCTAATTCAACTCCCGGAATCGAAATCCGAACCCGATATCAATAAAGTCAACTCTCGATCAAACTTCTCAACCTTCTAACCTTCAACTTTTTGATTTTTGCCGAAATGCATCAAATTAGCCTACAGACCTCCAAATCCTAATCCGGACACAAGCATAAGTCTAAAATTTCCATACGAAGCTATTAGAATCGTGAAAACACCATTTCTTAGTCGTCTAACAAAAATTCAAACTCCGGTCAACTCTTATCGCTTAAGCTTCTAAAGCAAGAATCCTTATTCCAAATTAATCCCGAATCATCTGAAATCCAAACTCGACCACACACGCAAGTCATAACACATAATATGAAGCTGCTCGAGACCTTAAGCCGTCGAACAGGACGCTAATTCTCAAAATAATCGGTCGGGTCGTTACACAACCGATCCATAATGACCCAAATGGTATCAAACTTCCTCAAGGTCCATGGCAACCCTACCACAAAGTCCATAGTAATGCGCTCCCACTTCCACTCTAGTATATCAATCTTCTAAAGCAACCCACCCAGTTTTTGATGTACATACTTGGCCTGTTGGCAATTCAAACACCTAGAAACATGTCTAACAATGTCCTTCTTCATCCTCCTCCACCAATGCTGCTTCAAGTCGCGACACCTCTTCGTAGAACCGAATGAATAGAATATCGCAAACTATGACTCTCCCCAAGAATCAACTCTCTCAAGCCATCGACATTAAGAACACAAACTCGACCCTGAAGTCGCAATCCATCATCATCACCAATAGTAATCTCCTTAGCATCATCGTGCTGCACGTGTCCTTAAGTACAAGAAAGTAGGGATCATCATACAGGCGATGTCATGACCAAATATTCCAACCAGTAGTAATGGCTCCTAACACACTTGCTAGGCAAGACGGACATAACAAAAATGATCCAAAATAGCAGAAATGACAGAATTAACATAAGTCTAAACCTTGCTATAGAAAAATAATGTCAATACATGATACGTCCCCCCAGAATTAGTAAATATAGAGTCATGGGCTCTAAAAAAGAAAATACAAGTCTGAAAGTTAAATAGTAATACTGTTTGAAATAAAGACAACAATACAATATAGAAAGAGACGTCAGTACTACGGTCGAGAATGTAGCTCTACCTCGTCTCCCGGTGATCAACTTAGCTAGCAAAGTCCACTACCCGTGACTGGGTCCGACACCTGGATCTTCACAATTAAGTGCATAGTTTAGCATGAGGACATCCGAACCCATGTACTCATCAAGTATCATAACTAACCTCGACGAAGTAAAAGCAACAAAAATTATAAATGATACTTGTTATAACCTCTACAGTTCATAAATTTAACAAGTACAAAATAGAGATATGACCAAATCAGGAGATTACGGATAAAACCACCTTGGTGCCCACAATCACTCAAGTACTCTGCTCAGTCAATGATCCAGCATATAGAGATGATATGCAAGTAAAACGGGTAAATAATCATGGGAATTTCAAGCAAAAATGAAATGCAATAACCAAACAACATTGGCCAGATTTTCCATAGAATTTCCAATAGAGAGAAACAAGAGAGGGTGACCCTAGGGGGATGGATCTATATCCACACGCTGCACTGACAACTCACGTGCTAATAATATCAACTGCGCGGATAACTCACATATTGCACGGATAACTCACGTGTTGCACGGACAACTCACGTGCCAATAATATCAATATCTAGATCTACACAAACAACTCACGTGCTACACGGACAACTCATATGCCAATAATACCAACCGCACAGACAACTAACGTGCCAATAATCACCACCCTCCCGGCATGGTCATAAGCTACCTATCCACATCATATTACACAAGAAACAGATATATAAGGATATATGTACATGATCAATGAATATCAAGTTTCATACCCCTTGACTGGCATAAATTACATGCCATAATGTAAGCATGTGCAATGTGTCACAGCTCAGTCAAACAATTTCACCATGAAATACAGTTTATCAAGTTCAATCAAGAGAATAACCTCAATGTAACCTCAAATGTAGTACAAACAGCTCACAGAAGTGGCACAAATAGGAAAAACATCACACTATGAATCTTAGCAATCAAATCAAGGCATATTATAGCCTAAGCACTACACCGAGCATGAAATAGTAACCCGTTGCATGCATATGGGCTCAATCCACACATATGCACCACTCATAGTAGGCAACCATCACAAATAATTCAGGCAACTAGTGCCTCAATCAAGTGTAGGTAAGATACTTACCTCAAACAAGCCCAATCCCTCGTCTAACAAGCCCTTATCACGTTAATCAACCTTCGAACGACCAGAATCTAGCCAAATTAACTTAATATAATCAATAAAAGTCATAGAAATTGATTTCCAAATAATAAAGCTAAGATCTTTAACAAAAATAAAAAACGTTAACCCTAGGCTCGCGCCTCGGAACCCGACCAAACTCACAAATTCCGAACTCCCATTCTGATGCGAGTCCAACCATACCAAAATCATCCAATTTCGACCTCAAATCGACCTTCGAATCCTCAGTTTATGCTTTAGAAAGGTTTTTACAAAAATTTCCAATTTTTACAATTCAAATCACCAATTAAATAATAAAAACAAAGATGGAATCATGAATAATGGACAAATCCAAGTCAAAAATACTTACCCCAATCCAAATCGTGAAAATCCCCTCCAAAATCGCCCAAAGTCGAGCTCTCTAACTCAAAATGTGATATAATAACTTAAACCCTCAAAATATAGTATTAAATAGATCTGCCCAAACATACTCACCGCGAACGCGGGACCCTCATCGCGTTCACGAAAACAAAAATAATCTTTCTAGAAAAAGGCCTTCGCTTTTGCATTCTCCATATCGCGAATGCGGTGAAGCAAACATCCAAGCCTTCGCGAACGCGGCCTAGTCCTCGCGAACGCGTAGGCTAAGCTCCTCCCAGCATTGGCTGCTTCGTGAACGCGAAGCTCTATCGTGAACGCGTAAGCTAAGTTCCTCCCAACACTTGGCTGCTTTGTGAACGTGGAGATCTATCGTGAACGTGAAGAAGGGCCACTGCCCTACCCTTCTTAACCCTTTGCGAACACGACCACCATGTCGCGGTCGCAAAGAAGGAAACTAGAACTGAGAACATCAACAGTCCAAAAACAAGGTGGAATGGCCCGTAGCCCATCCAAAACATACCCGAGGCCCTTGAAACTCATCCAAACATACCAACCAATCCTAAAACATAAAACAAACCTACTCGAGGCCTCAAATCACACCAAACAGCATCAAATCCACGAATCGCACCCCAATTCAAGCCTAATGAACTAATAAACTTTGAACTTTCAACTCATGCCGACCCATATCAAATCAACTACGAATGACCTCAAATATTGCATGCAAGTCCCAAATGATACAAACGGACCTATTCCAACTCTCGGAACCAAAATACGAACCCGATATCAACAAAGTCAACTCTCGGTCAAACCCCTCAACCTTCTAAACCTTTAACTTTCGCCAAAAAGCTCCAAAGCAACCTATGGACGTCTAAATCAACATTCGGATATATGCTTAAGTAAAACATCACCATACAAAGCTATTGTAATCATCAAAACACCATTCCATATTCGTAGATACAAAAGTCAAACTCCGCTCAACTCTTTCAACTTAACCTTCCAACCTTAGGACTAAGTGTCCCAATTCACTCCGGAACCTCCCCAAAACCAAACCAACCACCCCGGCAAGTCAGATAACTAAAAATAAACATAGCAGAGGCAATAAATAAGGGAACGGGGCTACAATACATAAAATGACCGGCCGAGTAACTTTCATCCTCGAACGGGTCTAGAATCATACCTGGAGCCTCAAATAGGTGTGGATATATGCTCTGCATCTCCTGCTCGTTCTCCCAAGTAGCCTCCTCCACTGGCAGACCTCTCCAATGAACCTTCACTGAAGCTATATTCTTCGACCTCAACTTTCGAACCTGTCAGTCCAAAATAGCCACCGACTCCACATCATAAGTCAGATCCTCATCTAGCTGGACCATGCTGAAGTCCAAAACATGTGACAGATCACCATAATATATTTGGAGCATCGAAACATGAAACACTAGGTGAACTCCCGATAGACTAGGTGGTAATGCAAATCTATAGGCCACCTCTCCAACTCTCTCAAGCACCTCAAAAGGACCAATATATCAAGGGCTCAACTTGCCCTTCTTTCTGAACCTCATCACACCCTTCATGGGCAAAACTCTGAGTAGAACCTTCTCACCCAGCATATATGCAATATCATGAACCTTCTTGACGGCATAACTCTTCTGCCTGGACTATGTTGTATGAAGCCGCTCCTGGATCAACTTTACCTTTTTCAAAGCATAACAGACCAAATCAGTGCCCAACAACCTAGCCTCCCCAAGCCTAAACCAACCAACCAAAGAATGACATCTCTTCCTATATAAGGCCTCATAAGGAGCCATTTAGATACTCGATTGGAAGTTGTTATTGTAGGCGAACTCTGCTAATGGATGAAACTGATTCCATGAACCCTAAAATCAATGATACATGCACGTAACATGTCCTCCAATATCTGAATAGTGTGCTCGGATTGATCATCTATATGGGGATGAAATGTTGTACTCAGCTATACCCATGTGCCCACCTCTCGCTGCACTACTCTCCAAAACTGCGACGTGAACTGAGTGCCTAGATCCGAAATGATAGACACGGGCACACCATGAAGGCGAACAATCTCACGAATGTAAATCTGAGCCACCCATTCTGAAGAATAGGTAGTCACCACTGGAATGAATTGTGCAGACTTGGTTAGTCTGTCCACAATAACCCATACGACATCAAATTTCCTCAAGGTCCGGGGAGGTCCAACTAAAAAATCCATCATGATACGCTCCCACTTCCACTCTGGAATATCAAGCCTCTAAAGAAAAAACCACTGGATCTCTGATGCTCTTACTTCACCTACTGATAGTTCAAACACCAAGCAACATACTCAACAATGTCTATCTTTATCCTCCGCCACCAGTAGTGCTGCCTCAAATCCTAATACAACTTCACGGTACCCGAATGATTTGAATAGTATAAACTATGGACCTCTTCAAGAATCAACGCACCCAACTCATCCATATTTGGAACACAGATCTGACCCTACATCCTCAATACCCCACCATATCCAATAGTTACCTCCTTAGCATCACCGTGTTGCACCTCGTCCTTTAGGACAAGCAAATGGGGATCGTCATGCTGGCGCACCTTAATGCGCTCAAACAAAGAAGACCGTAATACAACACAAGCAAGAACTCTGTCGGGCTCCGATATATCCAATCTCATGAACCGATTGGCCAAAGCCTTAATAACCAATGCTAATGGTCTCTCTCAAACTAGAATATAAGCAAGGTTCCCCATACTTTCAACCTTCCTACTGAAGGCATCAGCCACTACATTGGCCTTTCCCGGGTGATAAATAATGGCAATATCATAGTCCTTTAGTTTTTCTAACCACCTACGCTGCCTCAAGTTCAGATCCTTTTTCTTGAATAAGTGTTGGAGACTCCTATGATCCGTGAATACCTCACATGACACACCGTAAATATAATGCCTCCAAATCTTCAACACATGTACAATGGCTGCTAACTCCAAATCATGAACAGGGTATTTATTTTCGTGGGGCTTCAGCTGACACGAAGCATAAGCTATAAATCAACCCTCCTGCATTAACACACATCTAATGCCAATCTGTGAAGCATCACAATAAACTATATATGAACTAGAGCTATAGTCAAAGTAGTCTTGAGCTTCTGAAATCTCTCCTCACACTCATCAGACAACCTAAAACGGGCACCCTTCTAGGTTAATCTAGTCAAAGGTGAAGCAATGGAAGATAAACCCTCCACAAAATGGCAATAATACCTGGCGAAATAAAGGAAACTCTAGATCTTAGTAGCAGAAGACAATTTGGGCCAACTCTGAACTGCCTATATCTTCTTTGGATCTACGTTAGTCCCCTCACTGGACACCACGTGCCCCAAAAATGCCACTGAATCAAGCCAAAACTCACACTTGGAGAATTTAGCATATATCTTCTTCTCCTTCAAAGTCTGGAGCACGATCCTCAAGTGCCGCTCATGATCCTCCTAGCTGCGCGAATATACCAATATATCATCAATAAATACAATGATGACAGAATCAAGATACGACAGAAACACACTTTCATCAAGTGAGTAAAGGTTGCTGGGCCAGTGGTCAGCCCAAAAAATATCATCAGAAATTCATAGTGACCGTAGCATGTCCTCAAAGTCGTCTTTGGAATATCTGTATCCCGGATCTTCAACTGATGCTACCCCGACCTCAAATCAATCTTCGAGAATACTCTGGCACCCTGAAGCTTATCAAATAAGTCATCAATGCGCGGTAGTGGATACTTGTTCTTAATAGTAACCTTGTTCAGCTGCCTGCATTCAATACATATCCTCATAGTACCATCCTTCTTCTTCACAAATAGAACTGGTACACCCTAAGGCGACACACTAAGCCTGATGAAGCCTTTATCAAATAGCTCCTACAACTGTTCCTTTAACTCCTTCAACTTTATAGGTGCATTGTGATACGGTGAAATAGAGATGGGCTGAGTGCCCAGTACCAGATCAATACCAAAATCAATGACCCTCTGGGGTGGCATGCCTGACAGATCTATTGGGAACATATTTTGAAAATCGCTCACTACTGGAACTAACTCAACGGTAGAAGTATCAGCACTCACATCCCTCACAAAGGCCAAGAATGCCAGACACCCCTTTTCAACTATCTATTGAGCCTTCAAGTATGCAATCACCCTGCTCGGAACATAATCCAAGGAACCTCTCCACTCAACCCTAGGCATTCCCGGCATCGCCAACATCACAATCTTAGTGTGATAATCCAGAATGGCGTGAATGGTGACAACCAATCCATGCTCAAAATCATGTCACAATCTACCACGCTAAGTTGTAAAGATCAACTCTCATCTCATAAGCCCCAATAGTCACCACACTCGACCAATACACATGGTCCACAACAATAAAATCACCCACCGGTGAAGATATATGAACATGCATAACTAAAGAATAAGTGGAACCAATGTCAAATAATACTGAACCATCCTTGTGACACACTAACACAAGGCATCAGAAGCAACTACCTCTGTGGTACACCCCACACCTAAATAAAGCTTGGTAAGTGTGGCTTTTAGCGCGGCCAATCAGCTGGTGATGCGTTGCCGGGTAGAGGAGGCAACGGTGTGCGACCAGAGTTTTCTCGTTGTCTTACTAGGCACGATAACCAAGGCGGGGAAACCCATTTTGTATGTGGAACCAACAGAGTTCCCTGTGCTTGGTACCTGTATATAAGGACAGTAAGGCTTAATCTCTTTCATTTTTGAAGAATACCACTCTCCACAATTCACCAAATGCTCTCACGTCTCATTTGAGGTTCAAGAATAGACTAAACTGAATCAGAAGACGGTTCTATAGGATTTAGCTTGAAGAAACATTTGAATCGCTGTTGTAACATCTATCATCTGGTGGTATTAATTGTGAAGACTTGATTAAGGCAAATTTAATCATCATATAAGCGTAGTTAGTTATTCAACAAAAGTATGTAGGGCGACTTTCTTTCTTGGCATAAATTAGTGTAAGTTTTTCCTTCCTTCTAAATGATCCCTGCACAGAACGGTTGGTGGTTCTAAGCCCTTCTAAATGATATTGTTATATCCTTGTACATTCTTGCTGGTAGAGTTCATGTTAAAGTATAAATTATTCCAGTTGGCATCCTTTGGTCGGGAAGTATGATTAGTTCTGAGTCTAAACTTAATATTCTTGAAGTTGATTCTATGTTTCACTTATATGTATATGTATCCATGACATATTACCGAGCCACACTATAGAGAACCGGGTACGACACCTATTGTGCAACCACTAATCAGTTGGGTACGATGTGAAATGTTATCGAGCCTTGTGTGTCCAGGTACAATCGAGCTCTCTATGTGGCCGGGTATTAACAATGTGATATAAGAAATTACCGAGCCCTTATATGGCCTGGTACGATTGAGACCTCTTAAGACCGGGTATGATGTGATAAAAGGAATCAACCCTACCGAGTCCTCTACAAGGTCGAGTACGAAATAAAGTAAGATGCCCCAACATAGGGCTAAGTAATCCTATATTGTATTTAACTCAAAGATTCAATAAGTAGCTTAATCCTTTGTAAAGTTGCATCTTTATAAGTTATGGCTTCTATAATTTATGCCCCTGATGGCTGACTTCGATACTCATGTTGAAATCATGCGATCATGTTTCCTATATTGTGACTCTGATTTATATGCTTTCTTAGTTTTACATACTCAGTACATTTTCCGTAATGATGCCCCTTTCTTTTGGGCGCTATGTTCATGCCCACATATGCCGATAGACCTAGTGACGCCCCTCCCCAGTAGGTATACGATTCAGCTGTTGATTGTTGCTCTCCACTTCTCAGGAGTTTTTGTTCAAGGTTTGATAGGTACTGAAGCTCGTATTCTACAGTTTCTGATTGTTGTGGCTCTACAGTTGCTGCTCTACCTAGAGCTCTAGCTGTGGCACGTGCCCCACCTCGGCCCCGGCCCCTCACGGCTCTGATTGGAGGTTTTAGTTCCTTCTCAGCTGATTGGCAGGCCGTGTCCTCACCATCTGTGAGAGAGTAGAAGAGCAAGAGTTCAAACTTCATATAAATAAATCCGCACGATATAGAATGAAAGAAAGAGAAGTTTTCCTAATACTCAAATAGTCTCTTGAAGATAAGTACAGACGTCTCCGTACCCATCTGCAAGATTGTACTAAACGTGCTCATGACCCGTTGAACTTATGAACCTAGGGCTCTGATACCAACTTGTCACGACCCAAAACCACTATCCGATCGTGATGGCACCTAGCCCACTTGCGAGGGAAGCCAAGCATAAATATAAAAATCCAGGATAATGAATTATAAATTAATACAAGTCTAAAAGCAATATATCACAAATAAGACTGTGCTGATACAATAAATTCCCCAGAACTGGTAATATCGAGTCATGAGCTCTACACTAGGAATACAAGTCTGATAATATGTAAAAATATTGTTTGGACTACAACAACAGTACATAAATGGAAAGACATGCCAAGGACTGCGATCGGATGCAGCTCTACCTCGTCTCTCAGATACTCTGCATATGGTCCAGCACAGCTCTCAGCTAGGTCCTATTGATACCAAAATTTTTCATATTTTATAAATATCATATATACTTTTAAAATATCATTTCTGCATCATCACCAATTTACAAGAGTCATATAAGGACTTTCAGTCTTGTTTCATAATTTTTAGGGCTTTAAAATTAATTTTCTTGCATTTAAATTGTTTAAATATTTATTAATTATCCTTTCAAAATTATTTTTTGATGACTTAATCATCCACATTTATCATTTACACCCACATGTATGTTTTATAATATTTTACTTCATTTCATAAAATTAAATTTGTATTTTTGAGCTATTTACGCAATTTTTGCAATAATAGCCTATATTTTAAAATTAATTGCATTTATTATTTTATTTCAGGGTCAAAATAATTTTTACATATTTTATAATCTTCAATTATTATTTTATAATATTAATTTTCATAAATAGTATTTTTATATATATTTAGCTATTTCATTAAATTGTTTTCCACGTAATTATTTTTATTTAAAATCTGGCCCAAAACTAGGCCAATTTTCGGACCAAAAGCTGGCCCAATACCCCCACAGCCCAAACCAAGTGTCCCTTTAATCCAACCTGGTCGGACCCCTTCAAATAACCCGCCCCTCTTCCTCTTTGATCCTGACCGTTGATCTCAAATGATCAACGACCCATAATAAACCTACCCATCTCTTTATATCCCCTCACCCAAAAACCTCAACCAATTTCTACCTGTCCGCCACCCCTAAATCTCTAGAACCTTCCCCCTTTCTATGAAGAACCCTAGTCGCCTCCCTTTTCAATCACTCTCTTAATCCCGTTAACAATGGGATTCACCAATTATTTGCATACCATATTTGTGTTCCTTCGCTACTGGTTGCTCATTTATGGGATCACCTTGGTACTTGCTTGGTTTTGGAAAGTATTCTCTACAAAATGGACCAGGTCAGGCTCGATTCTAGGAATTTGGATGACGATTCCGTCTATATACGCTCAACAAGGAGCAATTTACACCTTTGATTCGATTTTCAAGCGATTGAACACAACTAGGGTTTGAGATTCTACATCTTCTCTACTGATTCTGATTTGCATATGATATTTTCTTTCCTTATTTGTACTTAATTGATTGTTTTTCATGTTTGTTCGTTCAATTTCAACACTATATAAACCCCTCCCCTAATTCCCCTAGGATGGACATTTTTTAATCACTATTACTCTCTTACTCCTTCACTTTATATTGTTCTGAACTTTGGCTCTTGGCCGGCTGAAAGTCAAGGCCACCAAAATTTGACTAATTGACCTTTCTTGGTGCGAGCACTTCTCGAGGTTCATATGAAACCCTTGGGAACTATGACGCACTAAGATTTTGGGTTCTACTACTCTTTGTTGTCGTTTGGAGTACTATTGAGATTGTTTTTCTTGTTTATCTGCTTATCACTTGATAACTGGTAAGTTCCTTGGCCTTCGCAGTTTCGTTCTCTTTCGTTTGTGTTCATATTCTGTACACTCATGCCAGTGAAATTTTTGTGAGTCAATATGTTTCTATGCCATCTCTGTTTGCAGCCTTATTGGCTCTGAAATTGTCTTGTGACTCTGACTTTTTCTAGCATTTGAACTTGCCTAAAATTCCAAACTCTTATATGTCTATTACATGTGTTTAGTTTGAATGATTGTTGGCTCTCTTAAGCATGTTTATGTGCATGTTTGAATGCTTATTACCTGCTACTCTCCCTGAATTTATCCCCTACTTTGTTCTGCATCCTTACGATAGACCAACTCATGTGTTCTAATGTATATGATACTCTACTGCAACTAATTTTTAACTATGATGTCAACCAATTATGAGATTTACTGTGTGTTCCATGCTTAGTTCAATCCTGGGTTGTTTAATAATACTTATAGTCTGTAAGATGAAATGCAATATCCAGCCTTTATGTGACAATCTAGCTCTTAATGTGTCTTTGCATATTGAGAATTCTGGCTATGCTATGCTATGCTGATGTTTGTTGTCAATCCTGAGTTTGCTTTCCTACCCTGTCCTGGATTTTTATGTCAACCAAACTCATGCTTAGGAAGTAATTTAGTTCATGCCTAACTTGTTACTCTTTTGGTCCTGTTGTTCATCAGGACATGTTATTATGCATTTATGATTCTATTGTGTGTTTGCTGACTTGCTCAATCATGCACTCCTTAGTACCAGTTAAGACCTTTAGAATAAATCTTACAACTGACCTTCTTTCACCACATATGACAAAATAGTATTAGATTTGATGCTTGCTTCTCTCACTGTTGAAGTTTGATATTGTCTCTTGTACTGTGATTAATGTTCAGTATGATAAATTTCTCTTGTTAAGTAATTGCTTGACCATGAACCTATATTGTTAATTTCCATGTTGAACTTACTACATTGAGGCTATTCTCTATTGCTCCCTTAGCTTTCATGATCAGATCCCCTGTTTGAAAATTGCCTTAAGCTGTTTTTGACCATGCTAGTGTTTGAAACTTCATTTGAAAGAGTCTTCTATCCCAGGATGATCAATCATGTCCCCTTAAAATGCAAGCATGAACTCGTCTTGTGTGTGTCCTGCCAACATGTCACATGAATTTGTCTATACATCTTGGTGATAATTAGCTTTACAGCCTTAAGAAAATAAGTGTGTGGGCTTCCTTCCTAGGTTAGTTAGTTCAACATATAGTCTGTTGCTTGTAATCATGTGTGAATCCTTCGTTTGGGCTTGGCTGTTGGATTCACATTTACTGCTGGTCTTTTGAGTTGGGTTTTTGAGTCTACTGAAGCTGTCGAAGGCCTAGAAAAATACTGGGTTATCTGTACTTGGCCTATCATTGGGCCTAGAGTGGTCTTTTCTGTAATTATTCATATTTGATTATTTCATTCGGGCTGTAATAACTTGTAATAACGAATGATGGGGAAGTTAATGAAAGGGGGTTGGGGTATTTTTATACTTGCATGAATGGGTAAAAAATATGCCTATAGGGTCTATGTGTTCTATTTGCTATTACGTCCAGCATGCCTTATTTGTTTCGCTTGTGTTACACACTGATAGGAATCATACCTATAGGAATCACACACATACTTCACTTAACTTGTCAAAATATGCTACACTTGTTTCCATGACTGCTATTCAACGCTCTTAGATAATATATCTATAGGATACAATAATGCAATACCTTTGCTAATCTAGATATCATGGCTATAAGGTTTAATAATTAATCAATTGTTTTATGCTGCTTTTGTACTGCCTCACATAGATACCAGGGATGAAGTGTTATAAAATCAAGTCTAATTGTCTAATTGTTAGAAATCCTGCCTATAGGGTATTTATTGACCCTACTAATCATGTGTTTTCAAGTGACTTCACTGCCTAATTATGCGACTATTAGAGATCATGTCTATAGAGTATTGTCACCCGCCTAAGATGTATATCTATAAAATCAGCATTGGTAATTCAGAATTATGGGATTGTTTTCACTACGTTTTTACGTAAACGATTAGATATCATGTCTATAGGACATGTAACGCTCTAATCCGCATATACGTTAGTCCAGAAATTATAGCATTGACTGTATAATACTTGAATCATATAAAAATCATGCCTATAAGACTTAATGTTTCTAATACGTTTTAATTCTGTCTACTGCCTAACCAGAAATCCGTTTGCGTGCTTTCGTGCTTATGTGTGGTGGTTAACTTGAGCCTTTTATTGCTATTGTATGCAGTCTAATCTGTTTGGAATGTCGCCTAATTTTATCATTTTGAGCAACCTAAGTAAAGTCTAGAACCACCTAATAGAGTAGGTCCAAAGCCTCCAGCACACCAGCAAATCTTAAATCAGCTCAAACAATTCTGAAACACGTCTGAAACTCATCGAGCCCTCGGGGCTCCACACTAAACATTTACACAAGTCTAAAAAAATTACACGAACTCGCTCGCGCGTTCAAAATGCCATAATAACATTAGGAACCACGAATCAGATACCAATACGTATGAAATTCAAAAGAAAACTCAAGAATCAGTAGAATCACAACCAAGCATCCGAATCCTATCAAACCAACTCCGAGTTACACCAAATTTTACAGACAAGTTTCAAATAGCTAAACAGACCTATTTCAAGTCCCAAAATAAAAATCTGAACCTGATAGCCATAAAGTTAATCTACGGTCAAACTTAAGAAAATTCCTAAACCCTATATTGCTAACTTTCGGCAAAACAAGTCAAATCAATCTAGGGACCTTCGAATTCAATTCTGGGCATATGGCAAGTCCAAAATCTCGATGCGAACCTATCAGAGCTATCAAAATACCGTTCCGAGGTTGTTTTTACAAAAGTCAAACCTAGGTCAAATATTTTCAACTTATGCTTCTAAACCAAGAATCAAATGGTCCAAATCATCCCAAAACTTCTCCGAAACGAAACTAATCATCCCCCGCAAGTCATAAAATCACAAATACACATACAAAAAGCTTCAAAAGAGAAAACGGGACTCAAATACACAAAATGATCGGTCAGGTCATTACAAATACTTTGTGGCTTTCTACTCAAGATTATTGAAATACCTTGTGGCTTGCTACTGAATATGCTAGAACATATTTAGTTTTAATAGGAGTAGCAGAATAGGTTTGTAAGTTGAGACTTTAGGTTTTAATTACTTATTAGTTTGTAACTGTTTTCATAATCCCAAGGTCCAAGGAAAAAGATTTAATGCTTTGTTATTATTATATTTAGTATAAAAAATATTTTTTTCTTATTATGAAAAATATATAAATTTCTTCGGTACGGTTTGGATTTTTGATTTATTTTGATAAAATCAAAAACCTATCTAATTATTAGTATGATTATAGATTTATGTAAAAACTTATGATTTTAGTAAAAAAAAATCTAAAAATCGATTTAGTACGATTTGATTCGATCGATTTAGTTAATTTTTAAATATTCATTAACACTCTGAGTGAGGGGTACAACGAAATTCCTAAGTCATTTCTAAATCATGATCGAACAGAAGAATAATATTATGCTGCTGAATATAGATTTCATTTGAGAACTCCAAATATACTTCACTCGTTGATTGTCTTGTACGCACTAGAAACAAAAGTTTTTATTTGTACGTTCCTGCTGATATAAGAGAATGTCATTCAGGGGCCCCCAATGGACTGTCAATAGGATTTAAGCTTGTCACTACGTCGTTTCTTACAGCTAATAATAGAATTTGGTATGATAAGGATTCAACGAAATTATTCATGTAATTTCAGGCTGGTCCACGTCCAAGATTCTCTTAGGCATTTAGTTTGATATTATACACAATGATTTAGCTGCCTATATAATTATGACTTGTCGTTAATTCGATTAGAGCTGTTGGACCATTAGTATAACCAATGTTTGCATAATAGAAAGATGCTAAATCCAAAGGAATGCGACAAAACAATATGAAATTTAAACTCGAAAACTCGTCAGCAAAGTTATCGTCTTTGGTTTCTTTAGTTGAACTATGAGATTAGATGAACATCACCATTATGATTCTTCGTTCAAGCAAACCTCGAGAAATTTTATTTTATGAGTCACATTTCTCTCCGTAGGATGTCGCGACGACACCTAATCTCTAATACTAAGTAATTCTAACAATTATGCGGAATAACTGAATATAAAGTTAAAACTCAAATCTCAACATCTGAAATAAATAAAACTGTGATTCAAAATAATTACAACTACCAAAACCCGGTAGAAATAAGTCACAGGCTCTAAAGAGAAATATTAAATATCACTATACATCAGAGTCTAATGAGAATAAAGAAAACAACATAATAAAGATAGAGAGGAACTCCGAGGTCTGCGGACGCTGGCAGATATACCTTGAGGTCTCCATGCACGGGCTAGCTCACTAGTACCTGGTCTGTTAGGAAGGTAAATACACAATATGGGAGCTCCCGTTGTGTATTTACTTTTGGGACTACCAGGCGATTCCTCGAGAGCGCCCATGTTATTTACCTCTATTTGTTGTGTTGTTACCTTTCTATAATTTCTCATTTGTTAAATTCTCAGTCTTTTCCTTATATTATTATATCTTCTGTCTTGTTTCCTTTTTATTCAAATAGGGCCCTGACCTGACCTCGTCACTACTCTATCGAGGTTAGGCTTGGCACTTACTAGGCACCGTTGTGGTGTACTCATGCTACTCTTCTGTACATCTTTTTGTACAGATCCAGGTTCCTCCTACCAACCCCGATATCAATGAACAGTGAGTATGTGGTGACTTTAATGTATATCTGCCGGCGTCCGTAGACCTCGGAGTCCCCCTCTACCCTATTTATGTTGCTCTTCCTTATTTTTGTTAGACTCTGATGTATAGAGATATTTAGTTTTTTTCTTAGAGCTTGTGACTTATTTCTACTGGGTTTTGGGAGTTTTAATCCTTTTGAATTGCAGTTTTATTTATTTCAGATAGTGAGATTTGAGTTCAGCTTAATAATCAGTTATTTGGTATAATTGTTAGGCTTACCTAGTCTTAAGTGCCGCCATGACATCCTACGGAGGGGAAATGGGGTCGTGACACTTTATTATCTAGATCCAACCCACGTAATTTACTCAATAAATCATAGAAACAAAAATTGGGACATTTGCATATATACCCATTTTTGGGGCCTCCATTCAATTTATACCCATATTGTACAAAACGTTGAAAAGTGTACCCGCTCGGATGTGAAGTAGTTCAATCACTTTAATGCAACTTCAGAAATCAAATTCGAAGTTCTCCTATCTTCCAACTGCAACTTCAGAAATTCAAATCATAAGTAGTTCAAGCTCTTCAAAGCAACTTCAAATTTCAAATATGAAGTTCTTCTATCTTTTAATTGTAACTTCAGAACTTCGAATTTTAAGTAGTTCAATTTTTCAATACAACTTCAGACAGCTTCATATTCAAAATCAAAATTCTTAAGTAGTTCAATTTTTTAATACAACTTCAGACAACTTCAGATTCAAAATCAGATTCAAAATCTGAAGTTCTGAAATATAAACTTGTTTTTCGAATTTCAACAATCCAACATACGATTCAACACTCAAGTCTACTACAAATGAGCTCAAATTTGAAGCATAACTTTCAAATATCATAAAGAACAAATCTCAATATCACGACCCAAATCTCCCTCCGTAAGATGTCGTGATGGCACCTAATCTCTAATACTAGGTAAGCCTAACAGTTGCGGAATAACTGAATAACAACAGAATTAACAACTAAACCTTAAACATCAGTATGTATATATATAGGTAAAGATGGAAACTGTCGCTTGACATATTCAAGTAAAACCAACAAATCTGAGTATAAACATCTCCCAAAGACCCGGTAGTCACAAGTTCCAAGCTCTAAGGAAAGGTTATAATTGTCTTTACACATCAATAGCTAGGAATAATGAAGAAAAATAACATAAAAGGATAGAGGGAGACTCCG
Organism: Nicotiana tomentosiformis; assembly: GCF_000390325.3. Taxonomy (NCBI): domain Eukaryota; kingdom Viridiplantae; phylum Streptophyta; class Magnoliopsida; order Solanales; family Solanaceae; genus Nicotiana; species Nicotiana tomentosiformis. The sequence goes on from NC_090812.1 coordinate 137,004,472, forward strand.
AGGTCTGCGGACGCTGGCAGATATACCTTCAAATCACCGAAGCAGAAGCAAGTACTCTCAACTAATAGCGGGGCTGGTAGGAGGTACCTGGGTATGCACACAAAATATGTGCAGAAGAGTAGCATGAGTACACCACAATGGTACCCAGTAAGTGCCAAGCCTAACCTCTGTAGAGTAGTGACAAGGTCAAGTAAGGGCCCTACTGGATATACTAATAAGGCAGAAGATATAGCAATATAATGAAAGACTGAGAATTTAACAACGAGAAATACAAGAAGATAACAACACATCACATAAGGATAAACAACAGAGGGCGCTGCCGAGGTACCGCCTCGTAGTCCCAAAAGTAAATACTCAATAGGGGATCTCTCAAGGTACCGCCTCGTAGTCCTAGAAGTAAATATGCAGCGGGGGATCTCCAAAGGTACACCTCGTAGTCCCAAAAGTAAATATACAGCGGGGGATCTCCCGAGGTACCACCTCGTAGTCCCAAAAGTAAATATGAAACAAGGGATCTCCTGAGGTACCGCCTCGTAGTCCCAAAAGTAAACGCATAGCTTGAAATCGATGGAAAATAAATAATTAACAGCAAATATCCTACCGTTTAAGACTAATACAAATCAAGGAAAAATAGGAATTCAACTAAGCATGCTGAAAAGATTTCGAATAAGCATTTAAGACATGTAGACATGCGATATTAGGCTAAAATGGATAACTACACATGTTGGGATGACACATTTAAGATATAACAGGTTACTGTTCAGTAAAAAATCGGATTTTCAACAATTACCCCATGTACGCACTTGTCACCTCACGTACACGACACTCATATATCAAAGAATTGTCGCAACAGTACCAAATCCTAAGGGATTCCCCCCCCCCCCCAACAAGGTTAGGCAAGCCACTTGCTTCAAACCAAGCTCAATCAGTCAATAAGGATGCCTTTTCCTTGACTCTCCGACTCCGAATGGCCCAAATCTAGCCAAAAGCAATTACATTCTATAAATATAACTATAAGAAACTGATCTAATTAATGAAATCAAGACTTTAGCAAGAAATTAGAAATTCGTCCCAAAAAGTGGACTCGAGCCCACGTCTCAAAATCAGGTAGAAGTCACAAAATATGAACACCCATTCTACCACGAGTTCACCCATACCAAATTACTCAAATCTGATACCAAAATCTCAATCAAAATTCCAAAATTTGGTTTAAGAATTTTCCAACTTTTTCCCCAAATTTCTCAACCCAAAACCTTAATTAGAAGATGAAATTAACGATAGATTAGTGGAATATAACCAAAAATGAGTCAAGAATAATTACCCAAATACTTCCTCTGAAAATCCCTCAATTTTTCGCCTCAATCCGAGCTATCAATGTCCTAAATGAAAATGGGATCAAACCCTCGAAATTTCTCCTTTTCTACCCAGCGATCTCGCTCCTGCAGACGATCAGTCGCACCTGCGATGCCGCACCTGCAAAAAATCCATCGCAGGTGCGGATTCCACTTATGGCCAAGGTTTCCTCTTCTGCGGACCAGGGATCTCACGTGCGAGCCCGCGTCTGCGGAGACCCTTCCACTTCTGCGATCCCCAAGCCTCCCAGGCCTCTCCGCTTCTACGGCCTTCACGTCGCACCTGCGACCACATGCCAAGCTCCTCCAGAACGCACCTGCGATCCTCCTCCTGCATGTGCGAGTCCGCACATGCGGCCAACCCCACCGCATGTGCGATGACACCATAAGGTGTAATGCTTCAACAACTCTCACAAGTCCAATTCTACCCTGTTAACCACCCGGCCCGAGTCCCATGAGACCTCAACCAAACCTACCAACAAGTCCTAAAACATCATACGAACTTAGTAGAACTTTTAAATCACATCAAGCAATGCTAAAAACAAGAACTACACCCCAATTCAAGCTTAATGAACTTTGAAACTTCAAACTTCTACAATCGATGCTGAAATCTATCAAATCACGTCTGATTGACCCCATATTTTGCACACAAGTTACATTTGACATTACAGACCTACTCAAGCTTCCGGAATCCGAATCCGACCCCGATATCAAAAAGTTTAGTCCCGGTCAAACTTCACAAAAATCCAACTTTCGTCATTTCAAGCCTAATTCAACTACAGACCTCCAAATCACAATCCTGACACGCTCCTAAGTCCAAAATCACCCAACGGAGCTAACAAAACCAATGAAATTCCATTATGGAGTCATCTTCACACAATTCCAACTACGGTCGAATTTCTAGAACTTAAGCTTCCATTTTAGGGACTAAGTGTCCCAATTCACTCCGAAACCAAAATAAAATCCTCCCGGCAAGTCACATAAGCATAAAATAATACAGGGGAAGCAGTAAATAGGGGATCGGGGCTAATACTCTCAAAATGACTGGTCGGGTCATTACATCCTCCCACTCTTAAAACAATCGTTCGTCCTCGAACGAGCATAGAGATATACCTGAAGTGGTGAAAAGATGAGGATAACGGCTGCGGATATCATGCTCGGTCTCCCAAGTCGCCTCCTCGACCGACTGACCCCTCCATTGAACCTTCACTGAAGCGATGTTCTTTGACCTCAACTTTCGAACCTGCCTATCCAAAATGTCCACCGGCTCCTCAACATAAGATAAATCCTTGTCCAACTGGACTGAGCTGAAATCCAACACATGAGACGAATCGTCGTGATACGTCCGGAGCATAGAAACATGAAATACTGGATGAACTCATGCTAGGATGGGAGGCAAGGCAAGCTCATAAGCAACCTCCCCAACTTGCCGCAACACGTCGAACAGGCCAATAAACCTTAGGCTTAGCTTGCCCTTCTTCCCGAACCTCATAACACCCTTCATGGGTGACACCCGATGCAGGACCTGCTCTCCAACCATGAATACAACATCGCTAACCTTCCCATCCGCATAACTCTTCTGTCTGGACTGGGCTGCACAAAGTCGATCCTGAATCACCCTAACCTTCTCCAAGGCATCCTGAACCAAGTCTGTACCCTATAGCCTAGCCTCGCCCGGCTCGAACCAACCCACTAGAGGCCGACACTGTCTATCATACAAAGCCTCATACGGTGCCATCTGAATGCTCAACTGATAACTATTGTTGTAGGTAAAATCCGCAAGTGGAAAAAAGTCATCCCAAGAACCCCCAAACTCTATCACACACACACGAAGCATATACTCCAGTATCTGAATAGTGCGCTCGGACTGTCCGTCCATCTAAGGGTGAAATGCTGTGCTCAACTCAACCCAAGTACCGAACTCATGCTGTACGGCCCTCCATAACCGCAATGTGAACTGCATACACTGGTCAGAGATGATAGATACCGGCACTCCATGAAACCTAACAACCTCACGGATATAAACTCGAGCCAGCTGCTCGGAAGAATAAGAGGTCATCACTGGTATGAAATGAGCCGACTTGGTCAGCCTATCCACAATTACCCAAACTGCATCAAACTCCCTCTCAGTCCGTGGGAGCCCAACAACAAAATCCATAGTGATGCGCTCCCATTTCTAATCCAGAATCTCTAGCTTCTGAAGCAATCCACCTGGCCGTTGATGCTTATACTTCACCTGCTGGCAATTTAGACACCGAGCCACGTACTCTACTATGTCCTTCTTCATTCTCCTCCACCAATAATGTTATCTCAAGTCCTGATACATCTTCGTGGCCCCTGGATGAATAGAGTACCGCGAGCTGTGAGCCTCCTGGAGAATCAACTCACGCAGACCATCGGAATTGGGCACACATAGCCTGCCCTGCATCCTCAATGCACCATCATCTCCAATAGTGACCTCCTTAGCATCACCGTGTTGAACTGTGTCCTTAAGGACAAGCAGATGGGGGTCATCATACTGATACTCCCTGATACGATCATAAAGAGAAAACTGAGAAACCACACAAGTCAAAACTCGACTTGACTCAGAAATATCCAATCTAACAATCAAGTTGGTCAAAGATTGAACATCCAATGCCAATGGCCTCTCTGCTACTGGTAGATATGCTAAGCTGCCCAAACTCTTCGCCCGGCGACTCAAGGCATCAACCACCACATTGGCCTTCCCGGGATGGTATAGAATAGTGATATCATAATCCTTAAGCATATCCAACCACCTCCGCTGACGCAAGTTAAGATCCTTCTGTTTGAACAGATGCTGCAAACTCCGGTGATCGGTGTAGATCATAAGGGTCTCCGTACAAATAGTGTAACCAAATCTTTAAGGAATGAACAATAGCTGCTAACTCGAGGTCGTGGACATGATAGTTATTTTTATGCACCTTCAGTTGTCTAGATGCGTAGGCAATCACCCTATCATCCTGCATCAACACTATGCCAAGACCAATCCACAACGCATTACAATATACAGTATAAGACCTCGAACCTGTAGGTAATACCAATATTGGGGCCATAGTCAAAGAGGTCTTGAGCTTTTGAAAGCTCTCCCCACAATCCTTTATCCAACTGAATGGAGCACCCTTCTGGGTCAGCCTGGTCATAGGTGCTGCAATAGACGAGAAAACCTCTACAAATCGACGATAGTACCCCGCCAAACCAAGAAAACTCTGGATCTCCATAGCTGAGGATGGTCTGGGCCAACTCTGTACTGCCCCAACCTTCTTTAGATCCACCTTGATCCCATCACTCGACACTACATGACCCAAGAATGCCACTGAGTCTAGCCAAAACTCACACTTTGAGAATTTTGCATATAACTTCTTTTCTCTCAAGGTCTGGAGCACAGTCCTCAGGTGCTGCTCATGATCCTCCCGACTCCGGGAGTACACCAGAATGTTATCAATAAACACGATTATGAATGAGTCAATAAAGGACCGGAACACACTGTGCATCAAATGCATGAATGCTGTTGAGGCATTGGTAAGACCAAATGACATCACAAGAAACTCGTAGTGACCATAAAAGCAGTCTTCGGGATATCTGGCTCCCGAATCTTCAACTAATGATATTCTGAACCTAAGTCAATCTTGGAGAACACTCTGGCACCCTGTAATTGATCAAATAGGTCATGAATACGAGGCAATGGATACCTATTCTTCGCTGTAACTTTGTTCAACTGGCGATAATCAATGTACATATGCATAGAACCATCCTTCTTCTTCATAAACAAGGCCGGAGCACTCCATGGTGACACACTGGGCCGAATGAAGCCCTTATCAAGCAACTCCTGTAACTGCTCCTTCAACTCCTTCAACTCAGGAAGAGCCATACGATATGGAGGAATAGAGATGGGATGAGTGCCCGACAAAACATCAATACCGAAGTCAATATCTCTGTCAGGTGGCATGCCCGGAAGATTAGCTGAAAATATATCTGGATAATCCCTCACTACCGGAACTGACTCAACGGTAGGGGTATCAATACTGATATCTCTCACATAAGCTAGATAAGCGGTACACCCCTTCTCAACCATTCGTTGAGTCTTTAGGAATGAAATAACTCTGCTAGGAGTATAATCTAAGGTACCTCTCCACTCTAACCATGGTAATCCTGGCATAACCAGCGTCACGGTCTTGGCGTGATAATCAAGAATAGCATAATGGGGCGACAACTAGTCCATGCCCAAAATAATATCAAAATCTACCATACTAAATAATAATAAATTGGCTCTGGTCTCAAAACGACTAAGAACAACCAAAAACAACCGATACACATGGTCAACAATAATAGAATCTCCCACAGGTGTAGACATATAAACAAGAGAACTCAAAGAATCACCGGATACACCTAATATAGAGCAAAATAAGATGACACATAGGAATAAGTGGAGCCTGGATCAAATAAGGCTGACGCATCTCTATGACAGACCGAAATAATAATTGTAATGATAAAGTCGGATGCAAATTCCTCTGTACGAGAAGGAAGGGCATAATATCTCACCTGGCCTCCCCCTCTAGGATGACCTCTACTTGCTCGACCTCCACCTCAAGCTGGCTGAGCAGGTGGAGTGGTAGCTGGTACTGTAATCATAGCCTGCAAAGCATGTAGTGCCTGAGTAGTCTGTGGAGGTGCACCCCTCCTAAGTGTGGGGGTATTCCCTCACCATATGGCGAGTGTCGCCACACACAAAACAAGCTCTCGGGGGGCGTGGCTGCTGTGGCTGGCTCAGGCCAGGTCGGCTGGACTGACCGCTGAAAGCACCCCGTGTAAGAGGTGAACTAGACAATAGCGGTGCATAACAAGGATCGTGGCGCTTAGGAGGGGCCAAAATACCACTGGCAGCTAGAAGTGCTGAATGAACAGGGCGACTCATATAGCCCCTACCATGACGAGCTGCCGCCGGGGGAATGATTACCACTATAAGTGCCAGAATCTCGAGACCTCTTGGCCTCTCTCTCCTCTCTCTTCCGAGTCAGCATACCCTCCAATCTCCTAGTAATCCCCACAACCTGCTAGTATGCAATATCCATCTCCAACTCTCAAGCCATGCTAAATCTGATACTGGGGTTGAGCCCCTAGATAAATGACGAACCCTCTCTCGAACGGTCGCAACCAAGGCTGGTGCATGTCTAGCCAAATCACTGAAGCGAACCACATACTCTGACACAGGTATAGAACCCTGGCGCAACTGCTCAAACTCCGCACGCCATGCATCTCTAAGACTCAGGGGAACATACTCCCTCAAGAACATATCCGAGAACTGAATCCATGTGTGTGAAGCTTCATCAGCTGGACTACCCAACTCATAAGCATGCCACCACTGATAGGCCGCTCCTCTAAGCTGGAACATAGTGAAAGAAACACCACTCAACTCCGCTACACCCATAGTACAGAGGATACGGCGACACTCCTCAAGAAAACCTGGGGTATCCTCCGATGCGAAGCCACTGAAAGTAGGAGGGTGGTACCTTTTGTACCTCTCGAGCCTAAGCTACTCCTCCTTAGAAATTGTTGTCCTACCCTCGGGCCACACTAGGGTTACCGGTTGCGCTAGTATGACCTTTGGAACCTGGTCGACCTGAACCCACTGCTCTGGGGTGCAGGCGGCGGTAGTCTGTGCTCCTCCCCCGGCCTGATATGTGGCAGGAGCAAGTGGAATCAACCCTGCCTGAGCTAGAGTACCGAACATGCTCAGTAACTGTGCAAGGGTCTCCTGAAGCGCTTGTACAGTAACAGGCGTCTCAGGTGCCTGCGCTCTAACTGAAGCTTCTGGTGCCTCCTTTGTAGCGGCTCGTGCAGGTGCTCTGGCTGTACCACGTGGACGACCTCGGCCTCTACCCCGGCCCTAGCCTCTCGCGGCTCTAGAAGGTTGTGCGGGTGCCTGGCCATCTGATACGGCTGTACGGGTACTCACCATCTGTGAGAGAATAAAAGACAGAAGTTTAAAATTCTGAAGTCAACAATTTTGCACCATAAGGAATCAAAGAAGTGAAATTTTCCTAACAGTTCCATAGCCTACCGAAGATAAGTACAGATGTCTCCGTACCGATCTGCGATACTCTACTAAACCTGCTTGTGACTCATAACACCTATGAATCTAGAGCTCTGATACCAACTTGTCACGGCCCAAATCTCCCTCCATAAGATGTCGTGACGGCACCTAGTCTCTAAGTCTAGGTAAGCCTAACAGTTGCTGAATAACTGACTAACAACAGAATTAACAACTAAACCTTAACAACATCAGTATATATATATAGGTAAAGCTGGAAACTGCCGCTCGGCATATACAAGTAAAACTAACAAATCCGAGTATAAAAATCTCCCAAAGACCGGTAGTCATAAGTTACAAGCTCTAAAGAAAAGTTCTAACTGTCTTTATACATCAATGTCTAGGAACAATGAAGAAAAACAACATAAAAGGATAGAGGGAGACTCTGAGGTCTGCGGACGCTGGTAGATATACCTTGAAGTCACCGAAGTAGCAACAAGTACTCTCAACTAATAGCGGGGCTGGGAGGAGGTACTTGGGTCTGCACACAAAATATGTGCAGAAGAGTAACATGAGTACACCACAACGGTACCCAGTAAGTGCCAAGCCTAACCTCGGTAGAGTAGTGACGAGGTCAGCTTAGGGCCCTACTAGATATACTAATAAGGCAGAAAATATAGCAATATAATGAAAGAATGAGAATTTAACAACGAGAAATACAGGAAGATAACAACACAACACATAATGATAAACAACATGGGGCACTCCCGAGATACCGCCTCATAGTCCCAAAAGTAAATACTCAATAGGGGATCTCCCGAGGTACCGCCTCATAGTCCCAAAAGTAAATATGCAGCGGGGGATCTCTCGAGGTACCGCCTCGTAGTCCCAAAAGTAAATATGCTGCGGGGGATCGCCCGAGGTACCACCTCGTAGTCCCAAAAGTAAATATAAAATAAGGGATCTCCCGAGGTACCGCCTCGTAGTCCCAAAAGTAAACACACAGCTCGAAACCGATGGAAAACAAACAATTAACAACAAAGATCCTATTGTTTAAGACTAATACAAATCAAGGAAAAACAGGAATTCAACTAAGCATGCTAAACAAATTTCGAATAAGCATTTAAGACACGTAGACATGTGATATTAGGCTAAAAAGGATAACTACACATGCTGGGATGACTCATTCAAGATATAACAGGTTACTGTTTAGTAAAAATGAGATTTTCAATAATTAGCCCGTGTACGCACTCGTCACCTCACGTACAGGGCACTCACATATCACAGAATTGTCGCAACAATACCAAATCCTAAGGGGATTTCTCCCACACAAGGTTAGGTAAGCCACTTACCTCAAATCAAGCTCAATCAGTCAATAAGGATGTCTTTTCCTCAACTCCCCGACTTTGAATGGCCCAAATCTAGCCAAAAGCTATTACATTCCATAAATATAACTATAAGAAACTATTCTAATTAACAAAATCAAGACTTTAGCAAGAAATTAGAAATTCGTCCCAAAACGTCGACCCCGACCCACGTCTCGAATCGGGTAAAAGTCAAAAAATAAGAACACCCATTCTGCCATGAGTTCATCCACACCAAAATTACTCAAATCCGATACCAAAATTTAATATTCTCCTTGCCATTTAGGCAATTGTTCTTCGAATAAATGTAAATTCCCTCCTTTAGTCCTCTTTCTCATACCACGACTTTCCTCCAGCTCTTAGCCAATCTCTAGGCCTCACTTTGTGAACATATACAAAGTTTGATAAGATTTTCCTCTAGGTATCTATGGGTATATCGAAGTTCTTCGTCCGACACTTTGTTGAACTCACGAATATTGCTATACCTTATTTGGTTTATCCACCCGTATGACTTTACTGCACCTAGGTAGGTCATACTATACATAACTCTTACTTCAATTTATCCTTACTGAGGTCTGCTACCAAACTCCAGGTTACTTACGTTGCTTATCCCATATGTATAAATCCAAGTCCTTTAATGCTCCCTCATTATTGTTCATCTTAAGAATGACGACCTAATCTCATCTCATACTTTGTGACTTTTGTCCATCCATTGTTGATTCACCTCAACGTACAAAACCGATTTCGACCTTCGTATGATTAGTTAAGATTGGAACATAATGGATCGAAGGTCATCTTCATAATATCGGGTATGAGGTCTGAAGCTAGGTTACCCGAGCTCAAATTTCTGTAACCGATCAAATACCGAGCTCGAATCCAAATCGAACTATGATGCGAAGCGGCGTTATCGAGCTTGAGAGCCAGAGACCGACCAATACCGAGCCCAAGTCAATACCGGGCCCCGAGTCAATATCGAGCTCGAGTCAATATTGGGCTCTAAATCTGGAAACCAACCAATACCAAGTCCGATCAAGATCGAGCCAAGGGACAAGAGCCGTTACAGCCGCACTAAGGGAGAGAATCTCGGCGGGAATTAGGGAAAAGCTAACCTATCATAGGTTCCCCACTATGTATTTTTAAAGTAGGATCCCTCCACTATAAGAGGGATGTCTATTATTTCTGTAAGGGATCCAACATCAAGGCATTCATACACTTTCATATTATTGATATTCACAGAGAAAAACATACTAATATTCATATAGAGATTATCTTTTTTGGGGTTTTGTATATTGATTTGTCTTGCTTGTTCATAAACCGTTTTCCACTCAGTTTGGTTTGTATTTCATTCTTTATACAGTCAATACTCAATATATTTTTACTTACTTTCCGATTTGTGCCAAGTTATACCACGTATCCTTATAACTACGTATAAATTCAACTCTATCCGTTTTTCGGGTAAACACAAGGCTTATGATAGAGTAGACTAAGGGTTTCTTAAAGCTATTATGTTAAGTTGGGGTTTGATCCTAATTAAATTAACTTTATTATGATGTGTGTGACTTCTGTGAGTAAAGAAAAAATTTAATGGGGAGGGAATTGGGCTAATTGTTCCAGAGAGAGGACTTAGGCAAGATGATCTATCTCTTTACCTATACATTTTTATGTGCGGAAGGGTTATCTGTTTTATTTCGTTATGCAGAAAGTTCAGGTATTATCCATGATAGTCGAATATACATGAGAGCTCCTAGTATATCTCATTTTTTGTTTGCAAATGTTTTTTCTTCTTCTTCCGTGCTATAAACAGAAAATGTGCTAATACTAAATTATTTTATCTATATATGAGAAAGCTCCGAGTCAAGCAGTAAATTTTAATAAGTCTGATATTTTTTCAGCGCTAACATGGGGAAGATGCACAACTTACTTTATCTACTGAATTAGAGGTTTACAACCCCATTGATCATATCGGATATTTGGCCTTACCTTCATTAATTGGTAGGAATAATAATCAAATTTCTACTTTTCTTAAAGATAAGGCGAGGAACAAAATTTTGGGTTGGGGCAAAATATTTTCATCTAGAGTAGGGAAGCATGTTTTGACTAAGTTAGTGGCTCATTCTATCCCATCATATTGTATGGTTATATCGCTTATTCCGAACTATATATGTAATGATCTGAAAAAAAATGATAAACTCATTCTGGTAGGGCTCAAAGATTGGAGAGCAAAGAAAGATGAATTGGCTGTCATGGCAGCACCATTATGAAAAAAGGAGATAGGAGGTATTAGTTTTCGTAACTTGCACTGTTTTAATATCGCTATGCTTGGGAAGCAGGGTTAGAGATTTCTCACTGACCCAAACTTTCTTCTTTGTCAAGTCTTCAAAGCTAAATATTTTCATGCAGTGACTTTTTTATCGGCTCAATTATGCCATAAATAGTGTACTTACCACGCTTCGCACGGTCTTAAAAATATAATTAATTATTAATATTATTTATATAAAGAAAATCAGTATTTATCAATATCAAACATCGCTTCATAATTTTACTATGATTTTTTAAACTTTTTATATAAAATTTTATGACAAAAAGAATATGTGCAAATATATTTCAGTTTAATACTTATATTGGCTGAACTTTATTTTATTGGGGTTAGATCATTCACCTTGTAAACATCTCCCACATTTTCTCTTCCTCTATGTATAATAAAAAGATTTAAAAAAAACTCACTTTATATGTGAACATGAATAAATCAAAATAGAATACAAAAGAATAATAGAAAGGAGAAAATATAGTGATTTGAAAATTTAGAGGATGTAAACCAAGGATGTTTTTCGCTTTCCCTTCTTCCTGTAAGGTATTCTTAAGCCAAGTACTCCCTTCGTTTCAATTTATGTGAACTCATTTGATTGAGCACGGAGTTTACGAAAAGAAAGAAGACTTTTAAACTTGTGGTGTAAGATGAGACACATATATTTTATGTGGTTATAAATCATTGCATAAAGGTAAATTGATTCCAAATAGGGAAATAAGTCTTTTTTTTAACACGAATTTAAAAGGAAATAGGTTCACATAAATTGAAACGGAGAGAGTAAGTATTTTGTTTTTTGGTGGGCATGTTCAGTTTTACTTCTCTTTTCTTTTTCTTTTTCTTTCTCTTAGGTTGCTTATTTTATTTTTGTTTCTTCATTTCTCTTTTTTTCCTGCAAAATAGTGCTCCTCTTCCTCTTTCATGGTACAATTTCGTTTTTCCTTTTCAGTTTCTTTTTCTTTCCTTCCATCAGATTTCATTTGATCAACCAGATACATAATTCCTCTCCTTATTTTTCTGTAAAATCCCCCAAATCATTTTCTTTTTTCTTGTTAGCTATTCTTACCATTTTTAAAAGTCCACCACCCTTAATTGTTATTTTTTCTTTTCTGTTACTTCCTATCCATTTTTCCTCCCATGATTCCATTTAATTAACCAGGCAAAACTTTTATTTCTCCTCCTAACTTTTTGTAAAATTTCTAAAATTATTTCCTCTTTCTTGTTAACTCTTCTTGCCCCTTTAACTTATCTACCACCCTCTCTATATTGTCAAATACGAGACTGTAGTGCCATCTCACTTCTCTTGAAACCACGACTTATATAAATACATAGAGATACATTGTTTATACAACAAAATATAGCTAACTAATTAGTATCATATATTCAACAAAATAAAACATTAATCAAACATCCTATACCAAGTTCTTTGGATGAAGGATTTGCGAAACATTTAGTTAAAATGGAATAACCCATTTAAATAAGTATATCTGAATTTGAAAAACAAAAGATAAATAACTGATGAAAGATAATAATGTAAAATTACTGGATATCATGATGCATAATAATTATATTTAAATATAAAAAGAATAGTGTTAATCCCTTAGCTTAGTTTAGAATCAACTTTCCGGTCGTTACACCTTCACCTTCATCTAGACTCCCTAGCAATTTAAATTTATGTAGTTTAAATTTCAAACGATAAAAAGAAAGGGCAGCAAGTAGATAATTAGAAACTAAACATTAAATTAGAGTTCATAGAAAAAGAATATCACATTATACTACTAATTTATTAAGGAGATATATGACTGCAGTTGATTCATTCAAGATTTACGAAACGTAAATCATAGATCGTACTTACATGGATAATTTATTTTTTTCCATCACTTACATGGGTAGTGAACAATTCTTACTTTTCTCATATTCAATCTTAAATAAGTGAAAAATATAAGATATAAGAATGAAATAAAAAAGGAAAAGAAATAAAAAGGAAAATAATGAAACCATATCACGCATATCCCAACTCTTTTTCTACGCTTTCCGATATTTTTTCTTTCTTTTTCTCGGAAAATTTACCATCTTTGGTACTTTATCAACAATAACAAAGACGAAAAAACACCACTTATTCCATGATACTATAAGTATTTATATCAGAAAATTAAAGAGGAATTACTTATCATGGGTACCATAATTATGACATAAAGTAATAAAATACTTCTAGTCTAGTAAGAGAAAAGACATATTGTATACTATATGTTGCTCTAGTTGACGTCTTCCCTGAACACTCAGGAATGGAAGATTGTAACATATAATATGATGCGCCCAGTAAGAGAAAAAGCATCACATTTTGTCCCTTTCTATGCATTCTATAGTAACAAAACACAATTATGCCTCCATTTTATGTCAGAGTTCGGCAAACATCTGTTGAATGAAAAACATTAGCATATTTGGAGAATGTGAATTTTTTATATATCACAATGAATATTTTAAATGAATACCATTTTGGTCGCACCAAACGCACCAGGCACAATTTATATTGATGAAAAAAGAGGAAAATTCAAATGCAGAAAAAGGGATGAAGAATGGGTAAGTTCCATGAGAAAGGGAACGTCCTTAGCTTTGCCATGGTATGTGGAGATCGGAGAGCTTTCGGTTTAGTAGGAGAAAATGAATACGAAACGGTGGAAAACAAATGAAAAGGTGGCTAAAGAGGTTAAAGAGAATGAACAGTCGCTTTAAATTTTTCATCCGAAAATAAGATAAACATAAAAATGAGAATAAATAGCAAAAAATGTGGAAAAAGAGAAATGGCTTCTCTAATCATATATAGTGCCACGCCACCTGTCTTAGGCCCTGTTTTATATAATTATATAGATAGATTCTAATTATGTGTATAATAGCATATTGCTTAAAGAAGCTGTTGTAAAATGATGTCAGATTGAGGATGAGGGATGCTAAAAAAATTAGTATTGGTAACGACCCTTGGCTGCCTTTAGATAATAATTTTTTTTTCGAAAGTATTTATCTGTGGAAACTCAACGTATCCAAGTTAAAGATCTATTTTGTGAAGATGACAAAAGGTGGAATGAAAATAAAATTTTCTCTATCTTCAATGAAGAGGAAACAAAAATAATTTTCAGTATTTCGATTAATGTAATAGGGGAAGCTGATCGATTAATTTGGCATTTCGTTAAATCAGGTTATTATCTTTTATACTCACTCTCTCTCAAACTTTGGAGTTCAAGGGTATTTATTGACGGAAAGAAGTTTTGGTACTTGAAGTTACCTCCATAAATTAAGAATTCTATTGAGGTTAGCTCGAAAGTCTACCTACTAAATTGAATTTACATAGAGGCATTAATCTTCAAGCGGGGTATATTTTTTTTGGCTTAGAGGAAAATGGTGAACATGTATTCCTTAATTGTGATAAGGAGAAAGAAGTCTTGGTGGCATGATAGTATGAATTGGATGTTGAAGGCATTAATATGGCAGAGTTCCTTAGTCGTGTTGTTAATGCCTCAAATTCTTTGAAGGCTAGGCATACATGCGCAGTCCTTTAGAAATTTTGGGCCATAAGGAATGAATTTATATGTAATGGTAAAGTTCTTTCTCCTACTTATATTATATCCGAAGCTCTAAATATTTTAAGCGAATAGGAGGTTGCTATAGCTAAAAGCGATTGGGAGGTCTAGTGAGTGCTTCTACTCCGCTTGTGGCCCTTTCTTGGTCTAAGCCTCCACATGGGATCTGAATATGCAATATGGATGCAGCTGTCTTCCTTACTTCAGAATACGGTAGAGCATGAGTTGTTGTATGTGATTTAGCAGGTTAGTTTATTGCTGCAGCTTCTTTGATTTCTCGAGGTTATATCAACACTAGGCATGCTGAAATTAGAGCTTTAAGTTTTGCTCTCATTTGATTGATTCAACATTTTAATAGCTCGTGGGTAGTTGAATGTGATGCCAAGAAAATTGTACTATCTTGTAACTCCTCAATTGAAGATTATAGAATCTTTAGAATGCTCTAGAGGATTGTTGTTTCTTGCTAAGGAGAAATTCTAATATTTCTATGATTTGGGTAAAGAGGCAAATAAATTTAGTTGCTCATTGCTTGACAAAAGGGCCTAGAAATTATGCTAGTCCTTTCAATTGAAAGTACACTCCTAGTTTTATTCTAAACTTGTTGATCGCTGATTCAACCTAATAAAAATCTTTATTTGAGTTCAAAAAAAAAACACAACGTCGATCGATCTCTTGTGCTTTTTCCTCAGTTGCAGACCTGTTTTGATATTCCATCTATGAAGTGGAATTTAGTACCACTTTTAATTTTTGTATTGTGCTATTTGCCCTCTGCCTTTCATTTCGAATGATGGTATTAATTCTATCGATCTTTCTTGTGAAGTCCTTGATTTTTTATGAAAGTATTAATTCTGTATGTATACTAACTTTTAAATAACAAACCAAAGTTCAACGAGAAATAATTCGTACATTCTAATTTTTGCATTATTAATTCTTGCATAATTAGTATATGCAAAGCTGATCCCTACATAACTATACGTGTAAGGCACATTGTTTACCGTGCTAATTTTACGATGGCTTTGGCTATGAAAAAGGGCCCAGGACACTTTGTACAAGTAAAATATCATCCATAAAGTTTAACTGTGTAATTAAAATTTCAGAATAACTTGAGTTGTATCTATATATTATCCTTTTTTCCTTGTAAGAATAGAATAGTAAAGCTTCACATTTTCTTAAAATTATCTAAAGAGAAATTTGTATGGGGTAAAATACGTTCATATATAATGATCCCATGAGAAAGCGACACGTGAAGCCGAAGACAGAAGACTGTCGGACCCGAAGGCAATGATCTCGCTTGTCATCGGAGAGAATGATACTCATAAAAGCAAAATAAATGCTAGTCATTCGGTAGTGTTCAATGAAGAATATTATATAGCATTAAGTGCATGATCCGTTACAGAGAATATGGCATTCACTGCGCACCGTTACATATTCTTCAATAGCTCTCATAATTGTCATTTAAGAGGGGCATGATCCTAGGACCTTGTTCCCTAGGTGTAACTATAAATAGTGATCTCTATTATCATTGTAAGGACACGAATTTTCTGACAAGCATACACTATATTCTATCAAAAGCTCAAATAACATTTTACTTTCTTGCTTATTTATAATGTTCTTACTGCCTTGGGTAGCTCTACACCCGGGACTAAGATATTTGCCATTTATTTCAATTTCAAGGCTAAGTCTTATATTTTTGTCTAATTTATCTATTATTTTTGGATCAAATCAATTCACTTATCTATAAATCACGTATAAATTACAGTTTTACGTGTAAACAGTTTGGCACCCACCGTGGGGCATAGACAATCGTGTAGTTGATTTGATCCCTACATCTATTACTAACTTGTTTGATTCTTTATTCTTAGAAAAAATCTTTAAAAATGGCAGATAATGGTGTCAACAACACGCATAACGTTGAGGCCCAAGGAAATCGGCCTCAGCACGAAGATTCCATCAGTGATACCCACAACGAGGGGAACGAGGCCAGCCGGTTCACGGTGGGCAATATCCACGACATGTTCGAGAGGCCACTCCTGATGATGCTGAAGACGAGCACATCATCGAAACAGTAAGGATCTTGAAGGAGCAACAAGAGGCCATTATAGGCTATCTCACATGGCATGATAAGGTCATGACGGAGCTGAAGTTGGTGTTGTCGAGTGCTTCTAACAACGTGAATGGACGAAGTCCAGTTCCTCCCGGTGCTCCCTCAAATCAAACAACGCATAGGGTCGACACCCACACACCGAGGGGCGAGGTCGGTTTCGATGGGACCGGGGGGAACGCTAGCGGATTTCGGCAACAATAATGAAAATGATCCCTTTAAAACCGAACTCATGCGGTTTATGAGGGAAATAAATGCCCAATTGGACCAAATTCCGGGCGCACCACCAGTACTGAAAGGACCAGATTAAAAGAAGTATATCCAGCTGCCCTTCAAACCGAGCGCGGCACCAGAATTGATCTCGAAGCGGTTTAAAATTCCAGACGTGCCAAAGTATGATGGGACTTCAGATCCTCAAGAGCACATCACTATCTATACTACGGCGGTGAAGGGGAACGATTTAGCTCCCCACGAGATTGAGTCAGTTCTACTGAAGAAGTTCGGGGAAACCCTTACGAAAGGAGCCCTGATATGGTATTTGCTCTACATTCTTGGCTCATGTCTTGTTTCTTGGGCCACCAAAAAGAAAAATTTTGTTGCCTTATCTCCGAGCACTCTATAGACTCCTTCGAGATGCTCGCAGACTCTTTCATCAAAGCCCATGCCGGGGCCAGAAAGGTACAGTCCCGAAATGGCAACACATTCAGGATTGCACAAGGAGAGTCCGAGTTGCTGCGGGAGTTTGTGACCAGATTCCAGAAGGAAAGGATGTTGCTACCGGTCGTACCGGACGAGTGGGCGGCTGAAGCATTTACCAAAGGTTTGAATCCGAGAAGTTCCGATGCTTCCCGAAATTTAAAAGAAAGTTTGCTCGAGTTCCAGGAAACAACTTGGGCGGATGTTCATAATCGGTATGATTCTAAGATAAGGAATGAGAATGATCAACTCGTTTCCCAGCGTTGGTCAAGGGTCGGGACCGGGAAAAGAATAGACAGAAATTAAAAGATTATTTTGACATAAATCGACGGACTTCAAGGGGTCAATTCTTGCCTTATGAATGGGCTGAAGGACGCAACAAAGGTTTCCGGTCAGCGGATAGATTATCTACCGATAGGAGAACTGATCGTAGTCGAAATAACAGGTCATTGCAGAACAAGGAAACGTCAGGTTCTCAAGATTCTTCCTACCCTAGGATCTTCGAATACAACTTTAACGTCAGCGTAGTGGAGCTGGTGTCTGCTATGAGGAACATTAAAAAAAAGCACAATTCCCGAAGCCAATGAGATCTGATCCCAACCAAAGGGATCCTAATTTATGGTGTGAATACCACGGGACAAACGGTCACCGTACTAGGGACTGCTGACATCTGCGCGAAGAGGTGGCGACATTGCTGAAAAATGGCCATCTCAGGGAATATTTAAGTGACCGGGCTAAAAACAACTACGGTAGCAATCGTGATAATGCAAAATCTTCAAAAGTAGGAGAAGATCCCCCGCGCTTGAAGATAAACATGATTTTCGGGGGGAACGAGATTAATGGGGTTACATTCTCGGTGGCAAAAAGACGAAGGTGTCAGTGACCCATAGCAAGAGACTCCAAGAAGTCGCTGAAGACGACATTACCTTCACGGAGGAAGACGCATATGGATTGTTGCTACCGCACAATGATACGTTGGTAATTTCTTTGAATGTCTTAGATTTTAAAATTAAACGTGTTTTGGTCGACCCAGGAAGTTTGGCCAACATCATACAATGGAGGATGTTGGAACAATCCAAGTTCAATGGAAGCATCATTCTGGCCACAAAACTCCTTACCGGGTTCAACCTAGCAAGTGTAAAAACCCGAGGAGAGATCTTGCCGCCCACGAATGGTGAAGGGGTGATGAAGACGACCCTTTTCGAGGTGGTGGATGGCGATATGGGTTACAACATCATCCTGGGGAGACCATGGTTGCACGAGATGAAGGTTGTGGCATCAACATATCATCAGTTGCTGAAATTCCCAACTCTAGAGGGAATTAAACAAATAAGAGGTGACCAACCGGCAGCAAGGGAGATGAATGAAATATCAGTTTCCAGTAGCAAAGGGAAGGAGTATGCGGCATAGAAATTATGGGAACCGACGCCTGCTCCCGAGGTGAGCGAAGTCAACCAGAGGAGGAGGAGTCGGGATCTTATCAACTACCAAGATATTTTCAGGTACAAGACGAAACGGATGCAACAAAATCCACGGCGAAAAAAATTGAACAAGCCGCATTGTTTGAAAAAATCTTGTCGAGGAAGTTCCACTTGGGGACAGGACTACACCCCGAGCTCATGTCTGGATTTATTGAATTTCTTAAATTAAATGTCGATTCTTTTGCATGGTCACATGCGGATATGACAGGTATCCCGCCAGAAGTGTCCATGCACAAGCTATGCCTGGACCCCAGCATCCCTCCAGTAAGACAGAAAATATGTCGTATTACTGAG
The DNA here is from genome assembly GCF_000390325.3 of Nicotiana tomentosiformis. NCBI lineage: Eukaryota > Viridiplantae > Streptophyta > Magnoliopsida > Solanales > Solanaceae > Nicotiana > Nicotiana tomentosiformis. Next base: position 137,023,689 of record NC_090812.1, read on the forward strand.
GTCAGAAATAAATTTCTCAAAGAAGAGGTAACTCGCTTGCTTGATATCGGTTCAATCGGAAAGACTCGTTCCCATGACCAAACATTGATCAAATGATTGATGCACTGGTCGGGCACGAGTTAATGTGTTTTCTCGATGTTTACTCCGAGTACAACCAAATTAAGATGAATCTGGAGGATCGGGAAAAAACTTTGTTTATAATAAAATTTGGCACATATTGTTACAATGTGATGCCTTTCGGGCTAAAGAACGCCAGAGCCACTTATCAACAGCTCGTGACCAAAATGTTCGAAAAGAAAATAGGGAAAACCATGGAAGTTTACATAGATGATATGCTTGTTTAGTCTTTGAACACAGGTGACCATCTTAAACACTTGTAAGAAACTTTTGACATCTTAAGGAAGCATAATATGAAGCTTAACCCCGAAAAATGTGCATTCGGGGTCAGCTCCGGTAAGTTCCTGGGATTCGTGGTGTCACAAAAGGGGATCGAATTAATCCCGATAAAATTAAAGCCATCAAAGATATCCCGGAACAACTGTCAAGCGTGAAAGAGGTTCAAAGGCTAATAGGGAGATTGGTTACTTTGAGTAGATTCATCTCCCGGTCTTCGAACAAATACCATCATTTCTTTGCACTCCTAAAAAAGAAGAATAACTTTGAATAGACACTGGAATGTCAGCAGGCCTTGAAGGATCTATAAAGGTATTTGTCAAAGTTCTCTGTTACTGTCAAAATCGGAGGAAGGCGAACAACTACTGATCTACTTAGCTGTCTTTGAGGTAGCGGTAAGTGTTGTTTTAGTCCGTGAGGAAGAAGGTACGCAATCTCCTATTTATTATGTTAGTAAAATTCTAACGGGGGCAGAAACTCGCTACCTACATCTGAAAAAAGTGGCCCTAGCTTTCGTAGTCGCCGCTCGAAAGCTTAGGCCTTATTTCCAATGTCACCCGATAGTTGTGGTAACCACTTTCCCCATGAGGAATATTCTTCATAAACCCAAACTTTCGGGTATGGTGTCCAAGTGGGTTGTCAAAATGAGTGAATTTGACATATAATATAAGCCTAGGACTGCGATTAAGTCTAAAGTCTTGGCCGACTTTGTGGCCGATTTCAGTCCGGGACTGTTACCTTTGGCTACCAAAGAAGCAGTAATGGTGTCGGAGTCGACATCAGGAGTTTAGACCCTATTCACGGACGAAGCTTTCAATGTGAAAAGGTCCAGGCTCGGCAGAGTACTAACCACGCTGTCAGGAGAAACCCTAAGACAGGCCATAAGAATTGTTCCTCTGACTAACAATAAAGAGGAGTATGAAGCTTTGACTGTATGGAATTGGTCCGGGGACTAGACTCCAAGGTCATAGAAATCAAATAAGACTCCCAATTGGTGGAAAATCAGGTCTACGGGATCTTCGAAGCCAAAAAGGAACGCATGCAACAATACGTAATGAAGGTCCAGGCTCTGCTCGCTCGGTTCCGGTTGTGGTCAATTAAGCATATCCCGAGGGAAGAAAATGCAGAAGAAGATGCACTAGCTAACCTCGAATCATCCACGGAGATGAAAGGATCGAACTCCGGTATAGTCGTATAACTTATGCACTCGGTACTAGACGCTGATAGTTATTACAAGGTAAACGCAACTAATTTGGTCTAGGACTGGAGAAACAAGATTATTGACTATCTCGAGCATGGGAAATTGCCTGAAGATCCTAAGGCATCTCAGGCACTACGCACTAAAACAGCTCGATATAGCTTCAAGGGGGGTCAATTGTACAGAAGATCTTTCCAAGGCCAGTTGGCCCGATGTTTGGGAGCCTCCGAAGCTAATTATGTTACACGAGAAGTCCATGAAGGGATTTGCGGAAATCACTCAGGCGCAGATTCCTTAGTATTAAAATTGATTAGTGCATGATACTATTGGCCCGGATGGAATATGACGCCAAAGCTTATGTCCAAAAATATGATAAATTTCAATGCTACGCACCGTTGGTACATCAACTATCAGAACCTTTGCACTCAGTTTTGCCACCATGGCCGTTCATGAAGTGGGGAATGGATATCGTCGGACCACTACCTCCGGCCCCCAGTAAGGTAATATATTTTTTGATTTTAACTGACTATTTTTCCATATGGGTTGAAGCATGTCCTTATCAAAAGATCTGCGAACGTGAAGTGGTAGATTTCTTGTGGGAGAACATAATTTGCAGATTTGGGATACCAAAAGAGATAGCCTGCAACAATAGGCCGCAATTGATAGGCGCAAAGGTCATAAAGTTCCTCAAAGACTTGAAAATCAAGAGGATCATATCATCACCCTATCATCCGAGCGCAAACGGCCAAGCAGAATCAACGAACAAGGTGATCTTACAAAATCTCAAAAAGAGATTAGAAGTAGCTAAAGGTAATTGGCCCGAAGAGCTGCCAGGTGTACTATAGGCGTACTGTACAATAGCCAAATCGAGCATGGGGGAGACTTCTTTCTCTCTTGTGTACGGGGCAGAAGCCCTAATCTTGGTGGAAGTAGGGGAACCTACCCTGAGGTATTTTCGGGCAAACGAAGAAGCAAACAATGAAGCAATGTTAGTCAATTTGGAGCTTCTCGATGAACGCATGGGACTTGGCGTATTTAAGGATGGAAGCCCAAAAGCAGCGAATAGAGAGATATTACAATCGAATGGCCAACCTCCGTTATTTCAAAGTAGGAGACTTGGTTTTAAGGAAAGTAACTCAAAACTCCCGGGAGCTCAATGCGAGAAAATAGGTCTAACATGGGAAGGACCCTACCGGGTTTTAGCTGTCACCGGGGAAGGGTTATACGAGTTAGAAAATCAGGATGGAGAAAAGTTGCCAAGCAACTGGAACGTGGCACACCTTAAGAGATACTATTGCTGAAAAACATCGCCTGTATTGAAAGTATGTGATGCACTATTTTTCCCTTCGTCTAGTTTTTGTCCCAATTGAGTTTTTCTGGTAAGGTTTTTAACGAAGAAGCAACGGAAAGCATACTCCGAAGGAAGCTTCAGTAATAAAACCTTTAAATGAAAAGGCATACAAGTAAAGAACAACTACGGACCGATTAGATAGTCTTTTGCTCGATAGCAGAGTTCCTATCGGGAAGTTAAGTTTGATGTCGAATAGAGATTACTCGACCATTCACAAGTGCAAGCCACTGGGGGATTGTTAGATAATCTTTGGCTCGATAGCATAAATTCCTAAGGGGAAGTAAAGTTTGTTATCGAACTGAAGATTATCTAGCAATTCACTAGTGGAATCCTCAAAGGTATAAAACATTCAGTGTTCAAATTCGCATTCTTCGCATTCGAAAACTAGGGGGAATGATATGAGGACACGGCAACAACGACTGCCACTTCGACCGGAATACGAAACCCAAAAATATAGTTGTATCATCGGGGCCGGGGACTGTGCGGCCAACCCCGTAGAAACATGTTGTACAAGTTAGCCACAGGAAATGACAATTTCTTTTTAGCACAACGAATACTTATGTACTTTTGAAAATGGAAGTAATAAAGTAAAGTCCTTTTGTTTCTATCTTGTTTCTTGTCTGAACGATGAACTAATTTTATCATTTGAAAGTTAAACAAGTACTTCAAATGCTAGTGTCGTAATGAACAAGAGATGTCCTCTTCAAAAACACCGTAAACATAAGAATGCCCTCTCTTATAAAAAATCTCACGTTAAAGGGTTGATTTCGGAAGAACTTACGCCCGAAATCCAAATGCTTTCAGAGGAAAATACAGCCGAAGCCTTGCACATTTAGACGCAAACAGTAAAACTTGCGCAAACACTTAAACGAAAAAAGATGCAAAGAGCAAACTTGCGCAAATACTTAAACAAAAGGACGCAAAGAGAAAAAATTATACTTGAACGAAAAAGTGTCTCTATTTACAATAAATGTGCCAAAAAACACAAGTACAAAAGTTTGAAAAAGAAAGGCAAAACTAAGCTGCTGCATCTCCGGAACCTGGAGGAAGAGAAGCATCTACGCCCCAAGGAGAAGTGGGTAGATCCGCTACCGGTTTGATACTTTTGCCTTCAGCATCATCACCTTCCGGTTCTTTTTCAGTTCCCGAGAACTCAGAATCAGAACCAGAAGAATCGGTAGCATTAGACTGGGCCGGAAGACCCCTTTTTGCAGCTAACTTCAGCTCATGGGCCTTAGCGATTTCGGCATCAAAGTCAATGACACCCGATTTGGCCTCTTCCAAGGTTTTTCTCCTTATGCTGTACATAGCATATATTTTTTCAACAATGAGGGAAGCCGCTCGGTGCTGAAGTTCTTCTTTAACCTGGCCAACCTCAGCAGAAAAGTTGTCCCGTGCGGATCTCATGGATCGGAGGCTGACATCAAAATCACGGACAGTGGAGCTATATATTTTATTATGCTCTATGATCTTCTTATGCTTCTCCTCCAACCGAACATACTTTTCTTCGGTAGCAACAAGCTCTTTAGCTTTGGAGTTTAAGGTCGTCTCCAAATTATTCAATCTTTTAGCGGAGGTAGCCTCGCGATCGGATGCAGCAAAAGCGGCAATATGGACTTCAAACCATTTGGCCCTAGCTTCTTCAAATTGAGCCCTCAACGGGGCGACCTCTTGGGTAAGGATCACTACTTCTTGCTCTCTTTGCTGCAACCGAGCCTCCAAATTAATGGCCTCAGCAGCTCGAGCTTCCAGTTCTGAGAGGCGAGTAGCAGTTTGGTCCCGCTCGGCCAAAAGTTGATCCCGCTTGGAGGTAAGTTCCTCCTTATCACGAATCATCCTTTGAAGACCCTCGAAAGAAAGGAAGTTGGTCTGCAAAACGAGAATGCAAATTCAAAACCCTGCCATAACACATATAGAAGAAATAACAGAGGAAACAAAGACTATAGCACTGTTGCATTGTGCATGGCATTGTTCAACAAACACTCTCCCGAGAGAGTTTGTATTTTTTCCCAATCTTTCTCTGAAGCCAAGTGCTTCAAATATTTAGCAAGTTTCACCGGTCGGGACAATATATGAAATCCAGTTCAAACCGACAGGGTGATGCTCCTCCTCCTTGGGTATCTTCTGAGGGGGCAGCATAATCTTGCCCCAAGTTCCCGTGAACTGGGGACTAGGGAAGAGGGACGTTCTCCTCTCGGACAACCACGACCGATGGTGATGATGTAGCAGTTGTTGGTGGCAAAGGCAGAGTTGGTGAAGAAGGAGATAAAGTTGATTGCATTGAAGGATGAGAAGTGGCTACATCAAACGCAGTGCTGGTTGTTGGATGCTCATCAACCGAAGACAGCAGGGACCTTGTACTCAGCCTCACGGTACCGAGCACGACGACTGGAATTCGGAAACGGGAGCTGGCATTTTCCACCATATCATACTCCCCCTAGAGTGTCAAGGCATCATCCTCAGATGGTGTAACTAACTCAACATATTGAGCATTCTGTTGAGCTGAGGAAGGTCGTCGTCTTCTATGTACAGAAGCCCCCTCCTCGCTGGCTTCTCCATCATCGTCGATCACCATGATGTCTGTGGCCGACTCGGGTGCGGGGCTCATCACCACAACTTCCGGAGATGACTCGGGTGCGGCACTCTTTGCCTTTTTATTTTTTCCCCGGCCACGGAGGAACGTCTTTTTTTTGGTTGCTTGTTCTCCGGCTGGGGACTTCGAGAAGAAGCACTTGCACTAGAAGAAGGCCCGGAGACACCTATTCATGTGAAAGCTTCCTGCAGCAGCCTCGCCGCGTCAGCATGATTAGCTAAAGTGTCCTCCTCGGGGATGACAACTGAGCCCTGGGGTATACCAGAATTCAATAGGAGAGGAAGGTTAATCAACTTCCTTATACGAAAAGTAAAAACAAGACGGGACAATCTTTAATGGAAGAAAAGACAAATGGTGAAGTTACGAGTGCGGTTCCATAATTCTGGAAAGAATGAAGCCGTGGCCGGAATGATGTCATTGGTGGCAACTGCAACGAATCGTTCCATACACCTACGGTTGTTATCGTCATCCATGCTGGATAGCAGAGCATGGTGGCCACGCTTGGTGAAATTTATCATTCCCCTACGAAAATTCTTGGGGGAATAAAGATTCATTAATCGAGCTTGGTTTAGCTCATCTCCCGTCTCCTGGCACAGATGCCGAAGTTAAGCAATTGTCCTCCACACAGAAGGACTTACTTGTGACAGGCATACCTAGTAGTGGATGCAGAGCTCCACGATTACGGAGTCAAGCTCTCCACTCTAAGAGAACGCCCCCAAAGTGAAGGGGTATGTATAAAAATACATAAAACCCTTCTTGGGTAAGGTTATCCGCCCCGCCAGGTCAGGGGCGATAATATCTAAATCTTGGAAATGGCAGTCTTCCTTTATAGTATGAATACTGGAAGGACGGATAGAAGAAGGGTATACGCTAATGGCCCATGTACGAGGGTGAGCAGAAGGATACTTCTCTTTGGACTCCTTAGTGGTGACAAGACTCTTTTGGGATGATGGTGCTCACCGTAGGAGGAGGAGCGTCATCAGCTTTGTTACACTCTGTGCATCCCAAGGTGATGTATAATGAATATGAGACTTTTTAAACATATTTAAATGAGCTTAAAGTCATAATATGACTATATATAATATTTGGATAAAAAATATAAAGTTTGGGAAAAATCAGATTTTTGTTGCAGAAAAACTGACTAATGATTTATCTTGTAACTGAGCTTTTGGAGAAATAAATTTTGTATGCTATGAGGTCTTTTTGGGACATATTATATACCAAATTTAAGGTCTTGGAATGTAGTTTCCAACACACTTAACCGTTCATTCAAACGACATCTGGATAAAAATATATAAGCGTCGGAAGATGGGCTAATGCGAGGGTGCCAAGCTAGCACTTCTTTGACTTTTCAAAAGTTGATATATAAGTCTTAACTCGTCTCTCTCTCCATTTTTCCATAGAACCCAACCAGATAACACCATAAATCCTATCCTTGAGCTCTATAATAGGGTTTCAGAGAATACTAACATCCCGGGGACGAAATCGAGAAGCGATAATATCAGAACGATCCCTACGACGTAAGTATCATTATACTGCCTCTCCTTTTTCTTTGTAGTTCGAGTTTTGTAAGGTACTTCATAGTTAAGAAACGTCTAATTTCTATATTTTTTAAGTGTTTAAATATCAAGGAAGGTTGATAAATTGGTTTCCTAATAGTTAGAACTCATGGGACGGTGATCGAAATCTGTGAGTTCGATTGTTTTTCACTTTTAGTGGACTGTTTTGCTGTCCACTCATGTTGGCCTATTGTGCTGCTGATTTATGGAGTTTGGAAGGATAAAAGAGCGTGGAGAAACGTCATATGTGATAGGGTAGTAGGTTGGTCGCTCGTCATTGTAGTTTCAGGCTAATTGATAACTTGTTGATTGGGTGTGTTATGGTATATTTGAGGTTTTTGTGGTATTAAAGGTCCCGAATTGTAATTAGGTTGGTTTTGGGTTGCTGATTGTATTGTGTTTGTATCTCGCCTATAGTAGGCTTGAGGGAGCAGTAAAATCAGGGGAAATGCTGCCCATTTTATTTTATAATCGAGTTATTATTTGAGATACGTAATATACTAGCGCTATCTAAGTCGTACATATATTTTTTTGTTATAGGATTGGCGCGCTAGTTATCATAAGCTTGTTGTTGAGTTGCATTGATGACTTGAGGTATGTTAAGGCTATCCCTTCTTTCCTTTTGGCATGATCCATATGATACAAACTAAACGAGCAAGCACACAACTTTCATAAATGATTCTATTCTTAGAAGTACTAGGGTTGCCTATGTTCTAGATTCCCCATATGTCCTACTTTCATATTGTCTATTCATGGATATCATGACATTCCGAGAGATATTATTGACTTACTTCATTATGCATTGCATCCATTTATACATGTATACTGACCCATGACCAGATGACGTTATAAACACGTATAGTATATGTGTATGGGGTATGGGGAAAGGTTATGACGTTATATATGCACCACCACCTGATCAGCTAGTATACGTTGATGATTTCGCCCACAACGGCTGAGATGATATGATGGGATGCCCTCAGAGGCTTGATAATGTTATGTACGCATATACTTATGCATGGTATGACATTTATACGCACATGCATGACATTATAAATTTTTCATGATTCACAGAGCTATCCAAAATTACAGGTTTAGTTCTTTACTCCATGTTTCTTTCATGCCTTTCATACTCGGTACTTTATTTGTACTAATATCCCTTTTACCTGGGGACGCTGCATTTTATGCTCGCAGGTCCCGATAGACAGGTTGAGAGTTCTCCTAGTAGGCTATCAGCTCAGCGAAAGGTGTTTGTGCACTCCACTTACTCCGAAGTTGTCTATTTGGTTGGTATGATTTGAATATGTATTGATTGGTATGGCGGGGCCCTGTCCTGACCTTTATGATATTTATGTACTCTTAGAGGCTTGTAGATAAATGTCATGTATATGGATACTTGTATGGCTTTATCGGCCTACATTTTGAGTATACAAATGATCGTGTCGGCCTTGTAGGCCTGTATGTCACATGTATAAGTTTCTATATCATGTTGGGTCGTCCTATGTCTAGTATTCCCTTATGTTTTATTCCCGTTATCTCATGCCCTCTTAGCCCACTTACCCATGACGGTATGATAAGAAAGATATGTTACGTGGGTACTCGGTTGTGTAAGGCATCGGGTGTCCGTCGCGGCCCTGCGGTTTGGGTCGTGACAAGCTTTACCTTTGTTCTTTGAGGAACTAGGGTTTTTGAAAGAAGAGGCCATTTTTTATAAGAAAAGAAGGAAAGTTTTCTCTCAAAAAGAGGGTTAAAGAAAGGTTGAAGACAAAGTACGAGTTGAGTAAAGAGAGTTTGAGAAAGTTTGAAGAATTATGAAGTGTAAATGAAGAAGTTTGATGCGTATAACTAAAGGAATAGGCGGCTAAAATCATGATAATTACCTTGATGACCGGGAAAAGTGATACTAAATCGTGGGATAACGCATGTTCGGGCATTAAATGTGGAGAGGTGTGCATCTAATCAACCGTCAGAAACTTTTCAGAGGGGGTCAGAGAATTTTTCGCCAAGAAAGGTATCTCTGCCAACTTTCTGGTGACACAAAGTTATGCCACTGGAAAGCATAGGGACTATCTGTATGGGGTAAAGCATGTTCATATTTAATGATCACATGAGAAAGCGACACATGGAGCCGAAGAGAGAAGACAGTCGGACCCGAAGGCAATGATCTCGCTTGTCATCGGAGAGAATGATACTCATAAAGGCAAAATAAATACATGTCATCTGGTAGCATTCAATGAAGAATATTCTATAGCATTAAGTGCATGATCCGTTACACAGAATATGGAATTCACTGCCCACCATTACATATTTTTCAATGGCCTTCATAATTATCATTTAAGAGGGACTTGATCCTAGGACCTTGTTCCCTAGGTGTAACTATAAATAGTAAGCTTTATTATCATTGTAAAGATATGAATTTTCTGACAAACATACACTATATCCTATCCAAAGCTCAAATAACATTTTACTTTCTTGCTTATTTATACTGTTCTTACTGCCTTCGGTAGCTCTGCGCCCGGGACTAAGATATTTGCCGTTTATTTTAATTTCAAGGCTAAGTCTTATATTTTTGTCTAATTCATCTATTATTTTTGGATCAAATCGATTCACTTGTCTATAAACCACGTATAAATTTAACTGTACCGTTTTACGGGTAAAGAAAATTAACATCAGCCTAGAATAGCAAGATTACTTCTCAATTCCCGTAGATGATGAAATTATGCAATTCATTTAAGTTATTAGTTATTTGTTATACAGAATAGTAAGAGGAATAAGGTGACGTAAATCCATTCGAAGAAGAGAGGCTGCAAAAGGACGCCTGGATTTGGTAGAAACAGTCAAAAGACCCCCTTTCTCATTCTTTAAAACGTAATAATTAAAGTGTGAAAAGAGGAATTAGGAAGCTTGTTGTATGTATACGTGGGAGATGTGGGGACATGTTTGACTTTGTAAAGCTTCTCTTTGATCACTCAATAAGTACAGCCTGAACTACTAAAAGTTAGTACTAATGGATAATTTGGAAATGCAACCAATCACTTTCTTTAAAGGTTCAAGTCCTTTTCATCTAATGCACCTTTTAAAGCAAACCCAACATTTCTCTCACCAACTACTGTATCTTCTCTTATGTAATCCCATATCTCTTCCCCTCCCAAAAATGTTTCCAGTATAAAGTTAAGCTCTATAGTGTACAATTTTTTTTATAACATCATGTTAAGATTACTTACAACAACAAAAATACCAATACTAGTCATAAATCGGTAACATAAAAATATAATGAATGATATGCTATAACTAGCTACACTACATTGATAATATATATATATATAAAATTACTTATGGTAGATTGTTTGAATATTTTAGTTCCTTCGTTTACTTTAACTTGTCCACTATACTAAAATATTATTTATACTTGTCATTTTAGCAAATAAAGAGAAAGATAATTTCGTGTTTTATTCTTATCATTAATTACTAATTCCCCAATTTAATTTTCAAGACCTTTTGAAATGCTATCACTATTATGAGTATCATAGTAAAATAAATACTTCATTTTTTTTTTAAGAGGAGTGCAAAGTCCATCATGGACAAGTAAAAATGAAAGGATTAAGTATATTATAGAAAATTTCACATGGTATAACTAAATTATACACTATATTTATCATATATAAATACACTTTAAACTAATTATAATACATAGCTAAATATTGAGTTTTCTAGCAAATACCCTCTCTAAGGGATTTAACTTTTCCTCTCTTCCTACTTTCATCTTCATACTATAGCCTAGACGCCTCCCCCATCTCCCTTAAACTCTCTTTTCTCTTTACAATCTCACCATAGAACCACCGTCGGCCTAACCCGCCGGAACACTGCCGTTCGACCTCCTTTTTATTTTTTTCTCTCCTTTGTACTCTCTCTTCTCTCACTCGCTATGAAAATTTCTCAATTTAGTAGCTCAAATTCCCCAATCCTAATCGGTCTCGTCATACCTCCACCCACCGTCATCTCTGGCTGAAATTCATGGGCAACCGACCGGATTTCTCAGATCTGAGTGTATTTCTTATATTTGAGTATATTTTATTTTTTGTGGCCGAATTAAATTAAATAAAATATACATTATGGCTAGATTTTTGTTCGTCTGATCAGATTTTGGTAGATACAATGTGATAGTGTATTCTCAATCTGGCCGATTTTTTTTTTAATCTCCATTTTTTATTTTCAATGCAATGTATATATTGTTTTGCTTGGTCGGAAGACATCATCTACAAATACATTGTATCCGGCGAACTTTTTTCTCTTCTTTGCTATTGAGTCACATACAATAATACATATACATTATATTCTGTACAAATACACTCAAATTTGAGTGTATTTTATATTTTTCAATGCAAATACAGTTTAATTTTTGTGTTTTCGCCTGTATTTATATATTCTGAAGGTTATTTTTTGTGGCAGATCCCTGTATTTTTTGAATTTTTATTGTTTGAATATAATCAAATTAATACAGTAAATTGAATATAATGTAAAAGCAGCTACGAATGAATACAGTGAATTGAATACAGCCGAATATCATTATTTTTTATGATTTTTTGTTGTTTGAATGCAGTCGAATTGAATACAGTGAAATTAAATATAATCTAAAATAGTTAAGAATGAATATAGTCGAATTGAATGCAATGTATATAACCGAATTGAATAGAACGGTATACACTATATTTCTTGATTTTTTGTTGTTTGAATACAACTGAATTTAATACAGTGAAATTAAATACAGTATAAATTATATAAGAATGAATATATCTGAATTTGAATACAATATATACAACCGAATTAAATACAAAAACATACCTCCCACGACGGTAATTAGCAGCTACGGAATATAATTAGCTAAATTATACGTGCGTCCACCTCCGAACAATAGTCCCTATAATAAGGTACTCCTCATGGCTGGCCTTTTAGGCCTACTTGATCTTTGTCTTATCATTCACTAATTAAATATTGTTTTTGTCTTTCAACCATTAATATCGCTCCACATTAAAGAAAGAATCTCTTTCTCTCTCATAGCCTCTTTCTCAATGGAGCAGCAGTTCGGTGACCATTAATGGAATTGTTGTGATCAACTGACAGAGAGTAGCTGTAGCTTCTCCTTTCCTTATCTCTTCTTATTACTCCACACCCACTTCAAGATTTCCCTCATTTAATACTGTTTCTTCTTTGCAAATACCGAAAACAGCTTGATAATAGTAAACCACAAGCAGCACTTTTATTTCACGTAAAATCCAAGAACCATGGCTGCTGCATGCACTGGTTCTAAAACCACGCGTCTTCTCTCTGCTCAAGATAGCACTGACTTCACTCTTTGTCCATAAATGCCCACAACAAAAACTTCTGCCATTCTACCCCTGCTCAAGAATATGATTCTTAACAGTAATAGCAGAACCAATAAGTGAAAAAGTCAAACCTTTTCTGCTGTCCTATTTTTGTTTTCCTTATCTTTCTTTCTCTTCATGTGACTCAGTTCATTTCTCTTCAATCACAGATACGAGGATGCTTAAAGGAGTTTTCATAGCTTTGTTTGTTGTAACATTAGTTCTTATATGTTCAAGTGGATATGTGTTTTGCAAGAATGAAACAGAGTCATCATCATCAACACTTAAGATTCTTTTGGAGATAAAGAAATCATTAGTTGATGACCCAGAAAATGTTTTGAGAGATTGGTCTGAAAACAATCCAAATTTCTGCAAATGGAGAGGTGTTTCGTGTGCAAGAAACTCACTAAAAGTGGTGAGCCTAAACCTTTCTGGTTCTTCACTTAGTGGGTCAATTTCACCGTCCATTGGCTTTTTGCATGACCTGCTCCAACTTGATCTTTCTTCTAATCTGCTCTCAGGTCCCCTTCAACCTACTCTTTCTAACCTTACTTCTTTGGAATCTCTCCTCCTTTTTTCCAACCAACTCACTGGCCCCATTCCCACTGAAATTGGCTTGCTGAAAAATCTCCAAGTCCTCAGAATTGGTGATAATGGCCTAACAGGGACAATTCCAACTACTTTTGGTGATCTTGAAAAGTTGGTCACTCTTGGCTTGGCCACATGCAACCTAGGTGGTAAAATTCCTTCTGAATTAGGAAGACTCAGCAAGATCGAGAACTTAAATTTACAGGAGAATCAACTGGAAGGTCCAATTCCAGCTGAGATTGGCAACTGCTCCAGCCTAGTTGCATTCAGTCTTGCTGTCAATAATCTCAATGGATCAATCCCAGAAGAATTGGCAAACCTTAAAAACCTCCAAGTTCTCAATTTTGCTAATAATAGCCTCTCTGGACAGATTCCTGCTGAGCTTGTTGGAATGAATCAGCTGCTTTATCTTAACTTGCTTGGTAATCAGCTTCAAGGTTCGATCCCAAAGTCCTTGGCAAAGTTGAGCAACCTTCAGAATTTAGACTTGTCTGGAAACAAACTTACTGGTGAAATTCCTGGAGAATTCGGCAACATGGGTCAGCTACTATTCTTGGTTCTGACAAGCAACAATCTTTCTGGTAGCATACCGAAAAGCATTTGTTCCAATGCGAGCAGCTTGGAACACATGATGCTTTCTGAAAACCAACTTTCTGGTGAAATCCCTGTGGAATTGAGAGATTGCAGGTCGCTAAAGCAGCTCGATTTGTCTAATAACACGCTCAGTGGTTCGATACCAGCAGAGCTGTACGAGTTGGTTGAGTTGACTGATCTCCTGCTTAACAATAACACTTTGGTTGGTTCAATTTCTCCGTCGATAGCAAACCTCACTAATCTGCAAACGTTGGCATTGTCTCACAACAACTTACGTGGAAATATACCGAAAGAGATAGGAATGCTTGGGAACCTTGAGATCCTCTTTCTATATGAGAACCAGTTATCTGGAGAAATCCCAATGGAGATAGGCAATTGCTCTAGCTTGCAGATGATCGATTTTTATGGAAATCAATTCACAGGCAATATTCCCATTACAATTGGAAGGCTGAAGCAGCTGAATTTCATTGATCTTAGACAAAATGATCTCTCTGGTGAAATTCCTGCCAGCTTGGGGAATTGTCACCAACTGAAGACCCTTGATTTGGCAGATAATCGACTATCTGGTAGCATCCCTACGACGTTTGGTTATCTTCGAGCTCTGGAGCAGCTTATGCTTTATAACAACTCCTTTGAAGGTAATCTTCCTGATGAACTGATCAATGTTTCAAATCTGACGAGAATCAATCTTTCTCATAATAAACTGAATGGTAGTATTGCTGCCCTGTGTAGTTCAACATCTTTTCTTTCCTTTGATGTTACAAATAATGCATTTGATCATGATATTCCACCCCACCTGGGATATTCACCATTTTTTGAGAGGTTAAGGCTAGGAAACAACCGTTTCACTGGAAAAATCCCTTGGACATTGGGATTAATCCGCGAACTATCGCTGCTAGATCTCTCCGGAAATGAATTGACTGGTTCAATACCTGCACAACTTTCTCTGTCCAGAAAACTCACCCATCTTGATCTCAATAATAACCTTCTTTATGGATCAATCCCTACTTGGCTTGGAAACTTGCCACTCTTGGGTGAGCTCAAGCTGTCCTCTAATAAGTTCTCAGGACCTCTTCCTAGAGAATTGTTCAACTGCTCAAAGCTTTTAGTGCTGTCTCTAGAAGACAATTCACTGAATGGAACTATACCCCTTGAAATTGGTAAGCTCAATTCCCTTAATGTCCTAAATCTTGATAGAAACCAACTCTCTGGTCCCATTCCAACTACCATTGGCAACTTAAGCAAGCTCTACATACTCCGTCTCTCGGGAAACACCTTTACTGGTGAAATACCTAGTGAGCTAGGACAGCTCAAGAATCTACAAAGCATACTGGATTTGAGTTTCAACAACCTCACTGGCCAAATTCCTCCTTCTGTTGGGACACTCTCTAAACTTGAAGCACTTGATCTATCTCATAACCAGCTCATTGGAGAAGTTCCTCCTCAAGTTGGTGAAATGAGCAGTTTGGGCAAGCTTAACCTCTCTTACAACAAACTTCACGGCAAATTGGACAAACAGTATGCACATTGGCCAGCTGATGCATTCACTGGGAATCATCTATGTGGAAGTCCTCTGCAAAATTGCAAAGAGTCCAAGTCCAACAATCAAGATCCAGGACTAAGTAACTCAACAGTGGTAATAATTTCAGTGATATCAACTACAGTGGCAATAATACTTCTGTTGCTTGGAGCTGCCCTCTTTTTCAAGCAAAGGCGAGAAGCCTTTAGAAGAGCAAGTTCAATAAATTATGCTTACTCTTCCAGCTCTTCCCATGGACAAAAGAGAGCACTCTTTGGAAGTGTTGCTGCCAAGCGCGATATCACGTGGGATGACATCATGGAAGCAACAAATAATCTAAGCACCGAGTTCATAATCGGATCTGGTGGATCCGGAACTGTCTACAAAGCGGAGTTGTTTAATGGAGAGATAGTGGCAATCAAGAGAATACCAAGCAAGGATGATCTCTTGCTGGACAAAAGCTTTGCAAGAGAAATCAAAACACTTTGGAGGATAAGGCATAGGCACTTGGTGAGGCTAATGGGGTATTGTAACAATAGAGGAGAAGGTTCAAATCTACTGATATATGAGTATATGGAGAATGGAAGTGTGTGGGATTGGCTGCACAAGCAGCCGGCTAATAACAAGACGAAGAAGTGCCTCGACTGGGAGGCGAGGCTGAAGATAGCAGTGGGATTAGCACAAGGAATTGAGTACCTTCACCATGATTGTGTGCCCAAGATAATTCACAGGGATATCAAATCCAGCAATATTCTGTTAGACTCTAACATGGAGGCACATTTGGGGGATTTTGGGCTGGCCAAAGCCATTAAGGATAACTATGATTCCTTCAACACAGAATCAAACATGTGGTTTGCTGGTTCTTATGGTTATATTGCTCCAGGTATTTAAACTGATATCTTTTTCTGAATTTTCGAGTTGCATGTGTTGTATCCGCCAATTTTTTGTGGTTTAAACCGAGTCGACTTTTTTGTTCGCAGAGTATGCTTATTCTTTGAAGGCAACAGAAAAGAGTGATGTTTATAGCATGGGTATTGTACTCATGGAGCTTGTGAGTGGAAGAATGCCAACTGATGGGAGTTTTGGAGAAGACATGGACATGGTGAGGTGGGTTGAGTCGCGTATTGAAATGTCTGGAACTGCTAGGGAAGAGCTCATTGATCCCATGTTGAAACCATTGTTACCCAATGAAGAAAGTGCTGCATTTCAGGTGCTGGAAATAGCACTGCAATGCACGAAAACTGCACCTGCTGAAAGGCCATCTTCCCGGAAAGTTTGTGATCAATTGCTACATGTATTTAACGACAAGGTGGTTCATTCTGATAAGATGAGTCCAGACAATTACGTTTAGATGTTTTAGTCAATGAAATATCTTAAGCTTTTGAAGATTAGAGAACATTCATCTTCTGCAAAATTGAATTTGTAAAAGCATTGTTTCAGGCTAGGAGCCTCAAGTTCACAGTTGTTTGTTGATAGTCTAATGCCTAAACCTTTTCTGTACAGCTGATGAGAATCATACTCTGTCAAATGTCTCAAACGTTAGAAAAAGATCTAATGACCAGTTCTTATCAATGGTCCACCAAAGAAAACATGTTTTCCTGCAAAATCAAGTTTCTCAACCTGGAATTTGAGGTTGTATTCAGCCACAGTAGTTGATAGTATGGCTGATGGCTCAGCAAAATTGAGCTACTGTAAGAGAATATAATCAAGAATTTTAATAGAAAAGGTACTGCAGATGTCATATTAGCCCAATACAAGAAGTTGCGAGGAACTATTGTTTTCGTGGTAAGATTGATCCTTAACCAATAAGGAGTGGTTAAGGATTGATCCTTAACCAATAATGCTGCTGTCTCAGGTACAAACCAATTAATTAGCACTGTAAAATAACAGAAGTGGATATGTTGGAAACAGAAGCATAAGAATGTCAAGAAACATATACTTTCCACATTTACACAAAATCAATCCTCACAATCCTAAATATGTGATACGCATCAAAACCCACATATCATAATAATCTTGGGACATCTTTTTCCCTGTAATGGTTTTCTTTCCATTTAATGGAATTCATCCGACTCAACCAGAACCAACTATTTAAAACCAATTTTGAACTGAAAGAGCTAAATCTCAGCAAGCAACAGCTTATGTCCTAACAAACTCATGCGTTGCTAAAAGTTCGAAGTAGTTATATTGAATTGACAGTGATGTATTAGGGGTGTCCACTTCCACCATGCCAGAGAATGGACCATAATATAAGTAGCTTCATTACTTATAATGCAATTTTTATTATTAGAGAACTCGACTGGAGGCACTCCACATACAATTCCATCATAAAGCGTTTTTTAGCTGATCCGTCTTCAACAGAACAAACAAAGCTGACTCGTCATATAAGCAGCTACTGCACCAAATTCTCCGAAAACCACCCATACTGTTAATCTTCATCATCATCTGCAACAAATGTTTCAATATCAATATGGGAAGTGATATAAAAGAGCACAAAAGAGTCAAGTAAGGACTACACAAAGCATAAGTGGGAGGCCACACAACAAAAAGAAAAAGTCTGGACCAGAGAGTAAATAGAGATATGTCTAGCATAACTGATGCAAATACATTGCAAAAACTTGTCTCTATCCCACCATTGTGTATAAGGACAACTGCAGCTTTCGTGCTTCATCAGTTTGGCTAAGCCTTAGGATATTGTATACGGGTGAAACCGAGCTCATTGGACACTTCGGTTCTCGATGGAGGAAACGGAGCAGAGACATGATCGTAAGGAACCGGAATCGGGGCAAGGAGCCCCTTGAGTCGGGGTTCGGGCAAAACACCTGCCCTCGGAAGAATCGGGGCCACGTCCCCAGGTCCGATTCAAATCCCAAAACTTCAGAGAGCATTACCAGATAATCGAGCATGACTAGCAAAGGGCCGTGATATCCGCGCCCAGCCGGATGTCACGATGTGAATCTCGGCACGTATCGGAAAAAAATCTGTGATTAGCAAAACGGAAGATTTTTACCTTTTATGGGATTGTACTTAGGGTAAAACTCCCCTACTATATAAAGGGGAGTCTAACTATTCATTAGACACATTGTAACACATATATCATGGCAATATACTCTTATTTTCTCTGTTATTTAAAGTTCTTACTTTTGTCCATCAGTTCTTCGTTATCGTGAGCCCGAGATCGAAGGCAGGCATTTCATTAAGCTGTTATTGAGTCCGGGGTCATTCATATTAATTGGTTTGACAATTTATCACGCCCTTTATCTGTTTAATCTAACGCTTTTTATCATTTGTATTGAATTAATCCGCATATCCTTAAAATTATATATAAATTCAATTATTATCCATTTTTTAGGGTAAACAGTTTGGCGCCCACAGTGGGGCTAAGGATAATAGTGGCAATTTGATACAAATTTCTATAACACACTCTATTTTACACTTGTTCTTTGAGCTTTTAATTTCAGGTCAAATTAAAAATTCAAACGCCCAATCTGCCCATTTTAACGTTGATGCTGAGTCTAGCCACCATGGCGAGAACAACAACGTGGTGCCCAGCAATGAGGTGCCCCCTGTTTACCCTAACGGAGTCCCAGTCGTGGACCCGATTGATGCTAACTCACACGTGGCTATCAAAGCAAACCCTCCTACTGACCCCGAAAACAGCATTCGCGGGGGAGACCGGTCGATAGCCCGGAGTACACACGACAGCGAAGGTGATGGGATCAACTTGCTGGTGATCTTCAAAATGTTACACACTCAACAAGCAGCGATAGCCCAGTTGCAAAACCAAAGTCGCGCCCCCAGCAGAGTTGAGCCCGAACCATCCCAGGAAAACGCTCGCAGAAATGGACCGGCCACAGAAAGGCTGGGTGAAGTAGAACCCGGGTCCAACCCCGAGATAATAAAGATGCTTGAGGGAATGACAAAACTGGTGGAATCGGGAGAAACGAAAATCCAAGCTAACGACAAAAAAGTGGAGACCAATAACTCCAGGGTCGATCAAATCCCAAGAGCACCACCGATACTTAAGGGCCTGGATTCCAAGAAATTTGTCCAAAAGCATTTCTCTCCGAGCGCAGCTCCGAAGCCGATCCCAAAGAAGTTCCGTATGACTGAAATTCCCAAGTATAATGGAACAACTGATCCAAATTAACATGTGACCTCCTACACGTGCACCATCAAGCAAAACGATTTGCAAGAAGATGAGATCGAATCCGTTCTACTGAAAAAGTTAGGAGAGACCTTGTAAAAGGAGCTATGATATGGTATCACAACTTAGCCCCTAATTCTATTGATTCGTTCACTATGCTTGCAGATGCCTTAGTTAAAACGCACGCCAGGGCCATCAAGGCCGAGACCAGAAAGTCAGACCTTTTTAAAGTAAAGCAAAGAGATAACGAGATGCTCAGGGAATTCGTGTCGAGGTTTCAAATGGAACGGATGGATCTGCCTTCGGTCGCAGATGATTGGGCCTTTCAGGCATTCACCCAAGGACTCAACCCCCAAATCTCATTGGCTTCGCAGTAGTTGAAACAAATTTTGATAGAGTACCCGGTGGTAACTTGGGCCGACGTCCATAACAAGTACCAATCAAAAATTAGGGTCGAAGATGATCAGCTCGGGGCCCCTTTCGGTTCCGTTTATTCCATCATAACTAGCGACAGATCCAAAAGAGTCGTCGATCATGAACCAAAATCGAGCAGAGATCGGTATCAACTATACAATGGAGATCGAAGGGGTAATGGGTCCGGACGCAACCCTAGGAGGAGTGAAAGAAGAAGTGATCGAGGTCATAATAACCGGGGGCTAATGAGAAAAAATGGTTTCGACAGACCCATCGGGTCTAAGGAGGCACCGAGGTTATCGGAGTACAAATTCAATGTCGATGTTGCCGGTATCATATCAGCCATCAGACGTATCAAAGATACTAAGTGGCCTCGACCGTTGCAATCCGATCCTACCCGAAGGGACCCCAACCTAATGTGCAAGTATCATGGCACTCACGGCCACAGAACTGAAGACTGCCGACAACCTCTGAGAATTTTTGAGTGATCGAGCCAAAAATCACTTCAGGAATAGGGACTCCAACAAGCAGATCGATCAAGATGAACCTCAGCACGTCATTAACATGATCATTGGTAGAGTTGATGTCCCCCAAGGGACCGATGTTGAAGCGCACTAAGGTGTCTATTATAATGGAAAAATGAACTCGAGATTATGTACTGGAGGGAACCGTATCTTTCAATGACGAGGACGCTGAACGCATCGTGCAACCACATAATGATGCACTGGTAATATCCGTACTCATAAATAAATCTCGAGTTAAGCGTGTGTTAATGGGTCTAGGAAGCTCAGCCAATATCATCAGATCGAGGGTCATGGAACAGCTGGGTCTGCAAGACCAAATAGTGCCTGTAGTATGAGTTTTAAACGGATTTAACATGGCATGCGAGACTACTAAAGGGGAAATAACCTTGCCGGTGAACACCACCGGAACTGTTTAGAAAATGAAGTTCTACGTGATCGAAGGATATATGAGATATAATGCTCTATTCGGAAGGTCATGGTTCACAACATGAGGGCAGTACCCTCAACATTACATCAGGCATTGAAATTCCCTATACCGGGAGGGATCAAGACTGTTTACGGAGAACAGCTGACCCCAAAGAAAATGTTCGCGGTCGATGAGGTGGTCCCGATATCTGCACCAACGGACCTGAGTCCGGTTACAAGTAAAGAAACCAAATAGCAATCACCGACACCGGTCCCGACCGAACCAGAGAAGCAGGAGGCAGGCGAGGATGATGATTACGGAGTCCCTAGGTCGTTCATATCCCCTAAAGATTCCGATGCTACCAAGTCAACGGTTGAGGAGCTGGAGCAAGTCATACGGGTCGAGCGCTTG
Organism: Nicotiana tomentosiformis; assembly: GCF_000390325.3. Lineage (NCBI taxonomy): Eukaryota > Viridiplantae > Streptophyta > Magnoliopsida > Solanales > Solanaceae > Nicotiana > Nicotiana tomentosiformis. The sequence goes on from NC_090812.1 coordinate 137,044,749, forward strand.
CCCCATCGGAAGGTATGCCTGGGCACGGGGCTAACTCCCGAGCTCAGGAAAAAACTCATTGAACCCCTTATAGCTAACATAGATTATTTTGCTTGGTCCCATCTTGATATGACAGGGATTCCGCCAGAAATAACTATTCATAAGCTAAGCTTGGATCCGAAGTTCCACCCGGTTAAACAGAAGAGGAGGCCTTAGTTCGAAGTCAAGAATGCATTCATCAAAGACGAGGTATCCAAACTCCTTAAAATCGGTTCCATTTGGGAAGTTAAGTACCCGGGTTGATTAGAAAACATAGTAGTAGTGCTTAAAAAGGGAAATAAATTAAGAATGTGTATAGATTACAAAGACTTGAACAAGGCATGCCCTACGAACTCTTTTCCTTTGCCTAACATCGATCGCATGATCGATGCGATGGCTGGCCACGAGATACTCAGCTTTCTCGACGCCTATTCTGGGTACAACCAGATCAGGATGGATCCGAGCGACCAAGAAAAGACAACCTTCATCACTAAATACGGTACCTATTGTTATAACATAATGCCATTCGGACTAAAAAATGCCGGTGCCAGATACCAACGCCTAGTAAATTGGATATTCGAAGAGCAAATAGGAAAATCAATGGAGGTATAGATTGACGACATGTTAGTTAGGTCCCTGCGAGCAGAGAACCATTTGGAAAACTTGCAGGAAACCTTCAACATACTAAAGAAATACAATATGAAGCTAAACCCAGAGAAATGCGCATTCGGGGTCGGATCCGGGAAGTTCCTCGAATTCATGGTGTCCAACCGGGGGATAGAGATCAATCCCGACAAGATCAAAGCTATAGAGGATATCACCATGGTGGACAATGTCAAGGTCGTTCAAAGTCTAACCAGGTGCATAGCCGCCCTGGGTCAGTTCATTTCAAGGTCCTCCGATAAGAGCCATCGGTTATTCTCGTTATTGAAGAAGAAGAATAACTTCTCGTGGACCCCGGAGTGCCAGCAAGCTTTGGAAGAATTCAAACAGTACCTTTCGAGTTCACCTTTGCTTCATACTTGAAGGGAGACGAGCAGTTGTACCTGTACTTAGCGGTATCCGAGATAGCGGTAAGTGGAGTTTTAGTCCGGGAAGAAGAAAGTACGCAATTTCCTGTATATTACGTTATCAAGACTCTAGGCGAGGCCGAAATGAGGTATCCTCACCTGGAGAAATTGGTGCTCGCTTTGCTAAGCGCCTTAGGAATTTAAGGCCATATTTTTAATGCCATCCCATATGTGTCGTAACTACTTACCCATTAAGGAACATAACGCACAAACCCGAGCTCTCGGGATGGTTGGCCAAATGTGCCGTTGAAATTAGCGGGTACGATATCAAATATCGACCCCGGAATGCCATCAAATCTCAAATTTTGGCAGACTTCGTGGCCAACTTCACGTCGGCCTTAATACCCAAAGTCGAAAAGGAATTGCTGCTAACCTCAGGAACCTCCTCGGGGATCTGGACCCTCTTTACGGATGGTGCCTCGAACATAAAGGGGTCCGGACTCGGCATCGTATTGAAGCCGCCCACAGGTAACGTAGTTAGGCAATCTGTTAGAACTATGAAATTGATTAACAATGAGCCCGAGTATGAGGCCATGATTGTAGGTCTCGGGTTGGCTAAAATCCTCCGAGCTGAAGTGATCGAAGCTAAATGCGATTCCATTATTATGGTAAATCAAGTCAATGGGACATTCGAAGTGAAAGAGGAACGAATGTGAAGATACTTGGATAAACTACAGTAACGCTACATCGATTAAAGGAATGGACCCTACAACACGTGCCCCGAGATCAAAATAGCGAAGCCAATGTTCTGGCCAACTTGGGGTCATCGGCTGATGACGATGAATTCAGCTCGGGAACGGTCGTACAACTCATGAAATCGGTAGTGGAAGAAGGACATGCCGAGATAAACTCGACAAGTTTAACTTGGGACTGGAGAAACAAGTATATAGATTACATGAAGACCGGGAAGCTGCCTTCGGATCCCAAAGAATCGAGAACTCTGTGCACGAAGGCGGCCATGTTTAGCCTATCCAAAGATAATACTCTGTTCAGAAGAACGTTCGATGGCCCACTCGCCATATGCTTAGGGCGGGGAAACACCGAATATGTTTTAAGGGAAGTTCACGAAGGCACCTGTAGAAACCATTCAGGGGTAGAATCGTTAGATCATAAGATAATCAAAGCCGGCTATTACTGGATTGACATGGAGAAATATGCAAAGGAGTTCGTATTAAAATACGACGGCTGTTAGAGGCACATACCAATGATCCATCAGCCCGGGGAGTTACTACACTCGGTCTTATCGCCCTGGTCGTTCATGAAGTGGTGAATGGACATCGTCGGTCCCCTACCGTGGGCACCTGGTAAGGCTCAATTTATACTATTTATAACTGACTATTTCTCTAAATGGGTTGAAGTCAAGCATTCGAGAAAGTCCAGGAAAAAGAAGTCATAGACTTCATTTAGGACCACATCATATGCCAGTTCAGTATACCGTCCGAGATAGTATGTGATAACGAGAAACAGTTCATCGGCAGCAAAGTAAGCAAATTGTTTGAGGAGCATAAGATCAAGAAGATCTTGTCAACACCTTATCACCCTAGTAGGAACGGGCAGGCGAAGTCAACGAATAAAACAATCCTTCAAAACCATAAGAAAAGGTTGGTCGATGCCAAAGGGAAATGGAAGGAAATCCTACCCGAAGACTTGAGGGCATATCGCACAACCTCAAAATCCAGTACCGGGGCCACCCCGTTTTCGTTGGTCTACGGCGCCGAAGCACTAATACTGATCGAGGTGGGAGAATCGAGCCTCAGATTCCGATATGCAACTGAAGAATCTAACCACCGAGGCCATAAGCATGAGGCTAGAACTACTGGATGAGAGATGCGAGGCCACTCTAGTCCGGCTGGCCACCCAAAAATAGCGGATAGAAAGATATTACAATCGAAGAGCCAACCTCTGACATTTCAACATCGGGGACTTGGTATTAAGAAGAGTAACACAGAACACCCGAAACCCAAATGAAGGAAAGCTAGGACCAAACTGGGAAGGTCCGCATTGAGTCATCGGGATTACTGGTAAAGGTTCATACAAACTCGAAGCGGGAAACGGCACACAGCTACCAAACAACTGGAACGTGGCCCACTTAAAATGATACTACTACTAAGGTACGCCCTCATTCATTTTCTTTTATTTTGGCTAACACTTGCAGGCAAATGCCGAAGGATAATGTAGCTGATTAGGCCTGAAAGCACGCGTTGCACTCTTTGTTCCTTGAACCGGTTTTGTCCCAAATGGGTTTTCCAGCAAGGTTTTTAACGGGGCAACAATAAATCGTGCTAACTTAGAGTCGAAGACCTGTTTTAAATCGGAGTCAATGGTCGCATCAACAATATCTGAGTCCACTCAAAGATCGACCCCGAATACTGGGGGCCATCACCCTCGAGTCAAGATTTTTAGCAAGGAAGGAAACTCTGTGCTCGAACATTCTAGGCTCGGTGGTTAGGATTCAATGTAAGGGCCAAACGGTCAAATTAATCATGCCTGAGTAGGTCACACCAGCTGCAATACGAGCTTTTACACAATCTTGTATGTTACGCACAGAAATGAAAGAAAGTTTTTACTTTGCTAACAAATATTTTTTGCTTCTTAAAAGTATCGAGCCTAAGGGCTAATCCTACCCGAGAACTATCGAGCCCAAGGGCCACCCCTATCTGAGCCCAAAGGGCTACCCCCACTAGGGGACTGCCGTCCTGGATAAGTTTAGTTGGCTCGGGTTATCGAAACTCGGAGGCACAAAACCTATTAGGAAGTGCCCTAACCTAAAAGGCTACGACCACCCTAAAAATAGTTCGGAGATATCCGAAGCCCGTAATCAAAACATAAGGCCATCAACAAAATTTCAATCCTGTTCAAATGTTACCCTCGGCAAAATTATAGTCTAAAAACATTTAAACAAGCATCTTGGGGAAAATTTCTGGTCACTCCGAGCCCCCATAAGTTTCAAGCAATACTTGCATCGACGACAAGTCTTGTTCGGACCTCCGAAAAATAACTTATTACTATGTTTTATTCCGTGCTAAGGCATTTGAAATCTTTGCAATTGTAAAAAGTATGCTAAAGGTAATAGACTTGAAGATTGCCAAAAGGGAAAAAACTTTATGTATGCATTCCAGAATGTCTTTACAAAGGCCAATGAAAACGGCCTCAACAAAATAAATGTACAAAATGCAAAAACAAAGACAAAAGTTCCTGAGGCATCTACCTCTGTTCTTCACCAGAACCCACCTCGTCACCAGAGCCGTCAGGGTCTTCTTCATCTTCAGGTTCGTCAGAGCCTTCTTCATCCTCGGGTTCAGCCAGCTTCTTGGCCTCGACCTCGAGCCTTTTCACGTCCTTGATCTCGACAAATAGGTCAAAGACTCGGGCATGGATCTCTTCGTGAGTTTCCCTTCGAGACAACCGTTTCACGTACTCAACAGTGGCTTTTAGGCGGGCCTCAGATGCCTCGACATCGGCCTTATACTGGGCCACCATCTCCTCAGCATCGCCGGAGGTTGTGCGCATCTGAGCCTTTACAGCTTCACATTCACTGTCGAGGGCATCCCGCTCTACCATGGCCGAGTTCAGTTGAGCTTGGAGTTCCTCGTTGAGCTGGGCTCGCTTATCGGCTTTCTGTTTTGCCACCCAGAGTTGAACTTCTACTGATGCCAGTTGTGCCTGGGCGGTCTCCTTCTCTGAAGCCAACCGATCCATTTTGCCCTTCCAAACATCGGCCATAGTGGGCCTCATTCATTTCAGCTCGAAGTTGATCGATCCGATCAATCTTCTACTGAACCTGCAAGGTTTGGTCATTAGTCACCATGGCTAAGTCTTCATTACTAACTTTGAAAAACTTTACCTTTTCGACCAAGTCGGCATGCTTCTTCTGAGCCGCATCTAGCTCGGCCTGGAGATTCTTGACGACCCCTTCATGTTGCTCGTTGAGAAGCTTATACATGTCTCTTTTCTCATCAAGCTCCTTGATCTTAGCCTCGAGCTGGTTAACCTTGGTCAGATACCGAAGAAAGCTTTTGTGATGGAGTACCGAGCCCTGCGAAAGGGTAAAAGAAAGAAGACATGAGAAAATTCGAAGGTAGAAGCTTGGCCAAAAGGTAAAAAATGAATAAAGGATGAAAGTATTTATAAAGGTTTCGTGCTGTTTCGTATTCAGGGATGACCTGGCGATGGCTGACGCGTATTTGAAATCATAACGACACGACTAACGAGACGTTTTAGAGTCTTTGTCATTTTTGTCACGGCGTATTAAAGAAGGGATCGAAGTGCATATGTCGTTTCTCGTCATTTCAGTAAACTTAATCTACGAGAAATGAGGGGACTATCTGTATACGGGTAAAATCGAGCCCATTGGACACCTTGGTTCTTGATGGAGGAAACAGAGCAAAGACATGATCGTAAGGAACCAGAATCGGGGTAAGGAGCCCCTCGACTCGGGGTCCGGGCAAAACACCTGCCCTCGAAATAATCAGGGCCACGTCCCCCAGGTCTGATTCGAATCCCAAAACTTCGAAGAGCATTACCAGATAATCGAGTATGACTAGCAAAGGGCCGTGATATCCACGCCTAGCCGGATGTCACGGCGTGAATCTCGGCACGTATCGGCAGAAAATCTGTGATTAGCAAAATGGAATATTTTTACCTTTTATGGAATTGTACTTAGGGTAAAACTCCCCTACTATATAAAGGGGAGTCTAACTATTCATTAGACACATTGTAACACACATATCATGGCAATATACTCTTATTTTCTCTGTTATTCAAAGTTCTTACTTTTGTCCATCAGTTCTTCGTTATCGTGAGCCCGAGATCGAAGGCAGGCATTTAATTAAGCTGTTACTCAGTTCGGGGTCATTCATCTTAGTGGGTTTGACAATTTATCACGCCCTTTATCTGTTTAATCTAACGCTTTTTATCATTTGTATTGAATTAATCCGCATATCTTTAAAATCACATATAAATTTAATTGTTATCGTTTTTAGGTTAAATAGATATTGCAGTTGGCTGCTACACAATTCTAACTAGCTGCTAGGTAGAAATATGATCAAGTCATTTACATCTATTGTTGATCTAAATTATATGTTCTGAATCAGAAATCTAAAGGATTGGCAATTTATGGATTCAGCTAGTGTCTTATTGCCTTGGATAAACTCTAACTGCAAATTTAGTTCTTTGCACGGAAACATGTCAAAAATATCCCTCTGCTATGTGAAAATGATTAGTTATATCCTCTGTTATACTATCCGTCCACCATAACTTTCTAGTTACAGAATTGATACAAAAATACCCCTATGCCGTTAGGGCCCTCTACCATGGCCAACACCATCCTATGCCTGACATTTCACTGAGATGGATGCCCATGTGGCGTGCTACCTCACCCCCTCAATCCCATTTTACCTCATTCCATTTTATCTCCAAATCCTCCCCTCCCCCAACAAACCACAATCGCGAACATAGGCCGGCAAGTCAATCAAAGACTATAACAGAATAAAAAAAGAGTTTCAGGACTGGCAAGGTAGAGAAATAAGTGCTAGAATGAAATAAATATTTATCATTGAATCGAAGACTCATTACCCACGTTCCAGTTACTAGACGAGAGACCCCATGTCTAAAGTGCGGCAAACATGGAACCAGCTCTTCCAAAGTAACAAAAAGCACCCGAAGCTATTGTCGCCATTCAAGCAGCAGGGACAAGTAAAATAGAAGCTCCAATTTGTTCCTACAACTTGTTTGTGCCATGTTTGAGACTGATGAACATATAAAAAGGATTTTACATTTGAACTACCCCATAAAAAACAAATTGAGTATATATAAGTCCTTTTTTTCTTTTGGATGAGCACTGAGTAGGTCTAATCATATAGCTCTAAGGAATCATCATAAAAAGTTTTACTCATCCAAATCAAAGACCAAAAAAACAAAATAGCAAGTAGGTATCAGTCATAAGTTTGTCATGCCTCAAAGTATCGTCAATTTGAATTAAGTAATGTGACTGAAGAGGCAGCTCTAAGTAGCCAACCATTTTGGCAAGCTATCCCTTCTCATACCAAATCGTAGTCTCAACGCAATATCAGGAGAAGCAGCAAGAATTTAAATAAAATAACAACAAAAAATAAAAAAAATACTATAATTACAAGACGAAGCAAAATGGGATTCTGGGACTGAAACACGCATTGCGAAATGGGAATCAATTTGCAATTAAATTTCACTTCCGGAGAAGATGGAAAAGCAATCTTGACAGATAAGTAAAAGATTTTCAGAGTAGAAGATGGTTAGGTGAAGGGAGAAGAAGTGTTGGAGGAAAAAGTGTGTGTCTGTTAGGGCTGTGCATGGATCGCATCGGATCGCATCAGATTTAGCATATTTCGGATTGAAATTTCGAATTTTAGATTCTACAAAATGCAATCCGAATCTAATCCGAATTAATATCGGATCAGATTGGATTTTAAAGTTTGGATCGGATAAATATTTCGGATTTTCGGATCGGATTGTACGCATTATTAAGGCTATTGCTAATCTAATCGGCTAATGCATCTGCTTTATCCGCTTCTTCTCTGTTCTATACTAATACAAACATCTCTGGAGGTTCGAGTTGTTATGCCTCTAAGTTGCAAAACTCATACTAATATTTTCTTTGTAGAAGAGGCAATACAGCAAGAAAAAATCATATTTCTGCAATTATGAGGGGACTATGGTGCCAATATAGCCAAATCCAGCAACTGTAAAGGTAATAACTTGGAGGAAGAAGTAAAAGAAGTACTGGTTTTTCCCATAAAGAACATCATAGCATCCACAGAAGAAAAGGAAAGCTCCAAATCCCAATTCTTGTGGTAGAATCCATTACATAAACAAAACACAATCTTCATAGCAAAATAAAATTAACTGAAATCCCAAATAGATGTCTAATAAACTAAAATCCTCAACAAGAATTCATTAATAGATTATACAAAAGAGTTCCAAGTTCCAACTTCTATGGCCATCCCACTCAATCTTGGCTCGCTTTCAAGTTCAGCAACACTGCATTTGACAAAAACGAGAGGATATCAGATATCAGATTTGACAACACTGCAACACTGCATTTCATAAGATATTAACTACTCCAGTGAGCCCTTTATTGCATTCATCAAGAGCATTTCTAAAGCACATTATCATCAGTTATATCCAATCAATATAAATCATTACATCTAATATAATCAGTCAGCAATAACACGATCAATCCTATCCACATACACACAAAGAAATAAGAACATTCAACCAATTAATCAGTTTTCCAGCCTTTACAAATGCTTGATGACTACCTTAATTCAGGGACAAACTGCAGATGCACCACTATCCGTAGGGATCAAAGTCGAAGAAATTAAACTTTGTTCAAAGACACTGCCACAGAACATTGATAAGCCATATATCATTGACATTTGACGAATAAGGCAGTGAAGATAATATGGACAAGATTCTGTTAGTTTCTTTAGACCAGTAGACAAGATGGAATACTTATACAAGATGCACACAAAAATAGAAAGAAATATACCGGCAATAGCAAACAGTAATCTTCATCGCTATATTTCGACGATGCAAGGCTCTCTTTCGGTATTAATAAAGTCTGTAGAATAAGATAGTAATAGAAGAAATTAGTTTAAAAATAATTTAAAGAAACATAAAATAAGTATACATTAAACACAAGTAAAGTAATAGAAGAAATAAGATAGTCTTACCAGCTTCAAGTTGTTCAAGATTATCTAAATCTTCTTCAATTTTAACCGGAGTTGTTGATTCATTTCGAAGCCATTCTTGGACACATACAAGAGCTTGAACCAATCTAGGAGACAATGAACTCCTAAATGGATCAAGTATGCGTCCAGCAGTACTAAAGGCTGATGAGGTGGCATATCATCTTAGGCCACTTGGAAGGGTGTTAGCCATGGTAGAGGGCCCTAACAGTGAAGGGTATATTTGTACCAACTCTGTAATTTTGGGAGCTGTGATGAACGGATAATATAACAGAGGGTATATATGATCTTTTTCACATAGTAGAGGGGTATTTTTGGTCTTTTTCCCTTCTTTGGAATAGAAGAGCATTTTCAACAAAGTCAATCATAAGCATAAGTGGTTCACAAATCAATGTAGTTTTGGAAACTTCCCATATTAGGGGTAAAAACTTACTCGCACTGGATGCTTGCATCTAACTAATAAACAAATGACATTTGTCACTTTGGTGCGGGTAAGTTTTTACCTCGAGAACCAGTGGCGCACAATTCAGATCTCGGTGGATAATAGCCTGGCACTCTATCCTTGTCCACTTAAATTAAACATCACTTAAATACTAGGCTCCGTCCTTTTTCACTTAAATATCATCTAAGGCTTCCCCTCGAGCATTATTCATAGCCTTTATAACTTCTGTCTTAGCACTTTTATACTCTTCAAAGTCTTCTCTATCTTCTTCTTTTGATAATTCATATAGCACTCTCTTTTAGCTCTAATAACTCATTGTCACCTCCTCATTGCACCACTAGGATTCTAGTGGACAAGGTCCTAACCCTTTAGACACACGTAACACTTCACTTTTTGAGAATGGTAAGAATTTTCATATATCAGAGAACTAAAGATGTGCCAAAGCCATATTTAAAGGAGAGAAAGCGGAAGAAAGGAGGAAAAAAATACCTATACAACTTACTAGGAATCTAAAATCTCTAGAATAGATTCAGTATTGACTGTAAATTTGTCTTTACACCAAAAAAAAAGGGCATTCATCTTGATCTTCTGAATTGGGATGTCTGTACCATCAAAACATCTTAGATTTCTTTATGTCCAGATAGTCAACAAAATGCATGGTGGTATCATCTTCCATCTGCTTTTCGGCATGTTCCAGCATTTAAGCAATTCCAAGGAGCTTTTTTGCATTGCCCAAGAGAAACCTTTCATACACAATAAAATGTTCGAGATATGTGAGGTAACCTCACAATGCAAAAATAGATTACAGTTGGTCTCAGCCCTCCTGCCACATAGATGGCATCTAGAACACAATAGAAAGCCTCTTTTCATCAGATTTTCTTTAGTTAAACTAGCCTCTTTTATCACTGCCACATTGTATGAGATTTTAACTTTCCATATATATTTTAATAGCCACAGTTCTAGCTGAATGGGAGCTTTATTGATAGTCCCATAGATAGCTTTGACTCTGAAGATTCCCTAATTGTTATCTTGCCTCCATAATCTGCCTTCCTTTTGTTTTGTGCCCTTGAACTATCCAAGCACTTTATAGAAATTAGTAATTTTTATAATTTTCCAATCATTTAAAAATCTTCTGAAAGTTAGGTCCCATCCCTGATGAGTCCAAACTTCTCTAATTTTACATCCATGTTATTGACTTACGATATAAATATTTGGAAAAAACATCTTTAAAGCTCTCTGTCCCAACCAATTATCCTCTTAGAATAAGACCTTCATACCATTCCCCACCCTAAAACCATTATCATTGTTGAAGACGGGCCATAGGTTCCTAATAAATCTCCACACCCCACCCCATAAGGAGTAGTTATCTTTTTAGTTGTCCATAGCCCCTCCTCCCATACTTGCCGCTAATTACTTATCTCCAAAGTGCATTTTCTTCTGTGGTAAATCTCAATAACCATTTCATGAGAAGACTCTGATTGTGTTTCCTTAGATTCCTAATACCAAGACCTTCATACTTCTTACATAATGTGACAGTTTTCCATCTAACTAGATTGAAACCTTCTTTTTCCTTATTCCCATGCCATAGAAAGCTACTTCTTAATTTGTCTAATCTCTTTTCTACCTTTGTAGGAATTGAGAACAAAGATATCATATATGTAGGAAAAGGATATAAACACACTATTGATCAAGGTTAATATACCTCCCAAGGATAGATATTGATTTCTCCATTTTATAAGCTTTTTCTCACACCTCTCCAAAACGCCATTCCAGATCTCCAGAGATTTGATTTTTGCTCCCATAGGCATTTCCATGTATGTTGTCGGTAGATTACCTACTTTGGCCTCTAGAATTTGTGCCAGGCTCTCCATATCAAGGACTAGATTGACAGAAAATAACAAGCTTTTGCTCCTGTTAATATGTATGCAAGAAATTCCTTCAAATATAGTGAGAATCATTCTGATCATCCTCGGTTTATCTTCCTTTAGCTTCACATAGTATAAGTGAGTCATTTGCATAAAGCAAATGTGTGATCTCCAGGCCTGAGTCACGTCTGTTAAGCAATTTAAATCCCCTAGTCCATTTGTTTTATTTTGCTACTTGTATCATGTTATTGAGTCCTTCCATAACCAAGCTGAACAGGAAAGGGGATAAGGGGTCACCTTGCCTTAGACCCCTATACGATGGAAAAAAGCCTTACGGTGAATCCTTTATAAGAATAGAGAACCTGACATTTTTGATGCAAAATTTTATTTAGTTTATTCATTTCCTTCCAAATTCCATATTTTCCAACTGCTTCAGAGGGAATCCCCAATTGATATGGTCGAAAGCTTTTTCTATATCTAATTTGCATAAGATCCCATGCACCTTTTCTTTTAATCTAGAGTCCACATACTCATTCGCAATCAAAACTGCATCCATAATTTCTCTGGCCTTTATAAAAGCCATCAGTTGTTTGTTCACCAGCTTAAATATTACCTCCTTTAATCTCTCAGTTAGCAACTTAGAAATGATGTTGTAGATTGACCTATCAACCTGATAGGTCTAAAGTCCTTCAGTTCCTTTGCTCCATTCTTCTTTTGGATCAAAGCTACATAGGTAGCATTAAAACCTTTTTTCAAGAAGTTCCCTAGGGTGAAAGTTATGGACAATGTTCATAATGTCCCCCTTAATTATCTCCCAATATGTACTGAAAAAACCCATCGTATAGCCATCGGAACCTGGGCCCTTATCAATAGAACTTTGCTTGATGATATGCAAAACCTCCTTCTCCTCAAATAACCTTTGCGACCTTAGCTTCTCATCTTCGGATAACCTGGGACGATTGCTGATGTTGAGACTAGGCCTCCATAGCTCTGTTTCTGTGTAAAACTTATGATAAAGGGACAATATATGCCTCTTGATATCTGCAGGTTCCTTCACAGTTTTCCCATCAATAAGTAGCTGATCAATATAGTTAAATCTTAGGTGTGCATTAGCAGTTTTTTGAAAGAACTTAGTGTTTTTATCCCCCTTCTTCAGCCATATAGCCATAGACCTCCGTTTCCATTATATTTCTTTATTTTTTGCTAGCTTCTCAAAATTCATACATAGATTGGATTTCAGTAAAAATTCATCCTTAGACAAAATTCTTTCATCGTGTACCCTATTCAAATCTAAAATTTGAGCCAGGATGTTATTCGTTTGCCTCTCCAAACTCCGCGTACAAAGTTTATTCTAATTCTTAAGCTTATTTTTCAGAGATTTTAGTTTGCTAGCCAATATGTAATCTGGTCTACCTGCAAAATCAAAAGAATCCCACCAGTTCTTCACCAACTCATGAAAACCCTCCACTTGCGGCCACCAATTCTCAAACTTGAAGTATGATTTATTAGCTCCGAATTTCCATTGATCTGAAGTAACTCTTGGAAGCACTGATTGTTTTATATTTATGAATTCCTCATTCTATTCTGTTGATATAAGGAATCTTTCCAACCTGTTGGAAATTTCATGTCTGTAACTCCTAGCCCAAGTAAGATTTCCTCCAGATAGGGGAGGATCAATAAGCTCCAAGTCTTCAATAAAAGTTGAGAAATTAGTCATAGCTCTTGTCAGTCTATCATTGTCCTTCTTATCTGAAGTGAAACGAGTAGTGTTGAAATCTCCACATACTACCCAAGGTCCATCAAAAAGTTCTCTAGAAGACCCTACTTCCTCCCATAACTCTTTTTTTCCCTTTCTAGTGTTTGACCCATAAATCCCTGTTAGGTTCCATGTAAAGTTCTGACTTCGAGCCTCAAAATAACATGTCAAAGAGTGAGCTCCAATTTTACTACCTCTCCTTTCCAAACTCTACTATCCCACAATATAATTATACCTCCCCTCGTACCACTAACCTCTAAACAACCAAACCTAACATGCTTGTTAGGCCAGATTTGTTTCACCATCTCTGCTACTTCTCCTTCTAACTTTGTTTCTTGGAAGCAATATACATATCTGCTTTCCACTTGTGAATTAGACTATTCACCATAGTTCTTTTGTCCTTCTTATTTAAACCCCTCACGTTCCATGAAAGAATTTTGAGATTCATGGATTATCTTCAATTGTAACCCTTCCCCTACTTCTGCACCTCGACCCACCCTCTTTGAATTTCATGTCAAAAACCAGCCCCTTCACTTCGTGTATTCCCTTGAACTTTGGTGTTGCAGTAATGACCTTTTCATCTACTGGTTTGTTTTGCTTCCTCCTGTTGTCAATCTTCATAAATAAAGCCAATGCCTCCTTTTTCACAGCCCTAGAAATCTACACTAAATTTATTAGTGAATCTGATTATGTTGCTGTGAACCCAAATAGTTGCCTTCATATCTGCTTCTTCTGCCCGCGCATCAATAGGTTCGGCATCTTCACACACCCATAATGTTTCTCCAACCACTTCTACCAATTGCATATCTTGTTCTTGGGACAGAGACAGACTTGCCTTTGTTGTTGTTCATACCCTTCAAGTTGTAGTCTCTGAGCTTCTATTCCTTCATCAATTTCTTTTGAGAACAAATCTTTCATTGTTCTATTCGCCTAAATTTGATCAACGACTCCGATAACTTTGATATTTAGGGATTTTAGAAATGATTTAATGAGAAAAATTAATGGTCATTGGATCTCTTTGATCGGATGGCTGAGATTAAATCTTTGGGCAATTAAAATTTAAAGAGGAATAGGCTTAAAACGTGGGCCGTCGATTTGAGAGATGGACAGCCCAGAGGATTTGTGTTTGTTTTGTGAGGGTGGGAGACGGGTGATGTGGCGTGTTTTATTGGTTCAATGAGAATGGCATAAATTGGCAAGTTGGAAAAGGATGGGGTGTTTGGACTGGGTTAATTCCGATTTGGGCCTCGTATTTGGGATGGTTTTAATTTAGGGAATAACCACTTCATTTTTAATGAAGGAATTGCAATTGTAGCCTTTCAGTTTTAGCCCTTTTAAAATCAATTTAAATAAACATAACAATATTAATAAAATGTGGTAAAATTATAATTACTATATGTTACTAATTGTTTTAATTATCTATAAATGACACATATATCAAATTGTAGCACCAATTTCAAAATATTAATGAAGTAGCCTACTTTTGGAAATTAAGGAATAATTTTGTCCAATTATAAATCCTATGTAATGTACATACAAACGGTATTTTATAATAGTAAATATATTTGTAATTACACAATATTAGTACTATGTAATTAATTTTTAAACTAATACTTAATTAATTTATAAAAAATAGATATTCATTACTAAAAATACCTTTAAAGCATTTATTGTAAATTATTAAGCGTGAATAATTAATTTTAAAAGGGAGGGTCAAAATTGGCCGTCAACAACTGCCCATCTTTGACCAAAGACAATGAAAGAGTTTTCGAGCAAAGAAATTGAACCAAAATCAATTTTGTCCCGACTTTTAGGCAAGTATTGCAGGAAATGGGGATGGTGAATTGCAGGATTGAATAGGGGAAGAATCTGGGATGATTTATGAATATTGGGCTGAATTCTATCTTTGAATTTCTTACATACCCCGGGCTTAACAAGGATCAGGCCTCATATAGTTCTGGAATACGGACTTTGGGGAAGCGGCACTCGCTGGAATTGCCCCAGTATTGTATTGTGACGATACGGTGAGACAGAAGATTGGTCACTCATGCTAGCTTGAATTTCGCGGCCTGATTTGAATTATTCAAAATTTTGAGATCGCTGGTCATCTTGAGTTGGGATCTTAAGCTCGCTACTGGGTTGGCCATCCCCGTAACATTGTAGTTTGGTCTACTGCTAAGAAGTAGTTCCATACTACGGTGTTTGTTCCTGCAAAACAAAATGAAATACATGCATACCAATATATTGTAATGCATAATATATTAAGATGCAATGTAAATGATGGAGGAATGATGATGCCTGACTGCCGGCGAGCCGTTATTTGGGATTATGATGAAGAGATGCTTGATTCTTACTCGATTTGTTAGCCGAGTTGGGTATCGTTCCGCAATTGTCGGAGCATTTGAAAATTGTCTCCGCTTGTTGAGAGAGCTTGATTGGTAAAGTGCGTCTCCGTTTGCTGTGAGAGCGTTGCACTGAGAAATGTCTCTGCTTGTTGGGAGAGCTTAATTTGCAAGATGCGTCTCCACTTATTGGAAGACCTTTCAACTGAAATATACAGTAATCTCTGCTTGGGAGCGATCGAAATCATACCTAAAGCTACACGAACAAAACGTTAAAACATTCATGGTAACAGCAAAATGAAGTATAAACATGCCCAAGAGATACACTTCACTGCGAAGCTAAGTTACCGCCATCGATTGGCAGAAAGTTGGTGACGAGGTTCGCGATTGTCTATTCCAGCATTCGTGATTAATGGAGCAGTGCTGCGGATTGATTTTTGTTGGCGAAGTTTGCAGTTTGCTATATAAAAGGCTCCAGTTGGCGAAGCCGACGTTCAATTTGTACAAGGCGCTCCGATTGATTGAGCTGACGATTTGCTATATATAGGGCTTCGATTGGCGAACCTGACATGCAATTTGTATAGGGTGCTTCGATGGATTGAGCAGGCAGTTTGCTATTTATAGGACTTCGATTGAGAAAGCGGACGTTCGTTTTGTACAAGATTCTCTGATTAAGTGAGCGGACGGTTTGCTATTTACATATTTCTATATCAGCTGTCTGATTCTGAGGCACCAGCAAAGAATTCAAGAGTTAGCTTTAACTGCGCTCAAAAATTTTAATAAGCGGAGGGGAGGAAGTTGGTTTGCCTCGACCTTGGTATTAATTTGCCCCAGCCTTTGAAATGATTGTTCCACAGAGTTCGGTAGATGGAACAGATTAATTTATATATTTTTTAGAAAATATTCTCAAAAACACTTGTTTTCCATGGTATCTCTGACAATGCGGCTAGTGGCTATTGCGACTACGTCCTAATTAAAACTAATGCATTAAAGAGGTTTTCTAAGGTTATGACCGAACGCTTTCATGCTGCCTACAAATCCAAACAGAATCAGGTTTGAACGTAGTTCTTGGGATAATGATGAAATATGGTGAAACGATCGAGTCTGACTCAGGCAGCCTATGTATCTAAGTGGAATCAGGACAGAACATATTTCAATTACAAAAGATGACTGAATCCGATGAGGGTTCCCTACATATTCCTTTCCGAGGAAATCAAGTCGGCGTAGTTCCTGAACAACATAAAAAAATGACATTTGGTTTTTCTATTACAAGAGAAAAAGGGGGAAGAGAAACTGAACCTTACGTGTGCTGCCTACGTAGCCCTCTGTGGGAAGTCAGTTTGTTTTGTTACATCAAAATCTTAACTATAATCTACCTTCGGGCGTAATATCTCTTGATTACGTTCGAGTTGATTGGCTTTGTGCTGTCTCTTCCATCCATTTCTGCTAAGATTAGAGCTCCACCAGTAAATGCTTCGTGGACCACGTAAAGACCTTGCCAGTTTGGTGCAAACTTCCTTTTAGCTTCCTTTTGATAGGGAAATATTTTCTTCAGAACCAACTGCCCCGGTGCGAATTGGCGAGGCTTCATTCTTTTGTTAAATGCACTAACCATCCTGTTCTAGTATAGCTGTCCATGACATATTGCATCCATTCTTTTCTCATCAATGAGCATGAGTTGTTCTTGCCTAACCCGTATCCACTCTACGTCATCCAATTTTTCTTCTTGGATGACTCTGAAGGACGGAATTTCGACTTCTGCGGGTATCACTACTTCAGTGTCGTATACCAACATATATGGCATTGCCCCAGTAGATGTTCTCATGGTAGTCCGATAACCATATAAAGCAAAATGTATCTTCCCGTGCCATTGTCTGTGATTGTCCATTATTTTTCACAGAATTCTCTTGATATTCTTGTTGGCTGCCTCGACTGCCCTATTCATTTGCA